>NC_089810.1:7968275-8268275 GCF_029633855.1 Hoplias malabaricus
CTCTGAACCACGAGAGAACAGCCACTAAACAAGAACCCGCTTCCAGGTACTAAACTAAGCAGAGGAGAGTAGAGTTGTGTAGAGTAGGGTCTGGGTATTCTGAGCACAGCCTCAGATGCTGGGTTTAGGGGCCTGGATCAGTGGCTGCTGTGAGGTAGATTTGAGTCCTCTAAATGCTCTGGGCTGGAGTTGCACTGATCATCATTCACAATTCCCTGGACTGCTTATGTGAGAAGTCATTTTGTTATTGTTGCTGTGTCAGAGCATCATCTGCAGATATACTGATGCAAGGGCGGTGCCAGAGAAGTCTGTAGATATGATCAATGAATCAAACAATCAATCAAATCAGTCCTCAGGGGCTAGTGATAGTGGGGAGTAAAGTTATCACTGCGCTGGTGTTCGTCGTCTGGCGGCACAGACCCAGTGCTCCTAATGCTTCAGAAACAAAGAGAGAAGCGTCATACACAATAGTCACATTAGCATCAGTGTTTGTCTGAGTGGTTATGTTTATATCAGAGTTGGCCCTGATCCGGATTGGCATCGGTTGATATCAGGAAACAGCAGGAAAAGCTGGATCAGACACCGCAGAAGAACTTATCTGATACTGGAAGAAGAAGAAGAAGAAGAAGAAGAAGAAGAAGAAATATAACTTTATTAATCCCCTTAGGGAGAATGAGTCACACACACACACAAATGAGAGCAATATTTGGTTTTAATTCACTGAAATTGTCTACAGGTGTGAGTGTGTGAGTGACTGGGAGAGTGTGTGAGTGACTGGGTGATTGTGTGAGTGACTGGGTGAGTGTGTGAGTGACAGAGTGATTGTGTGAGTGACAAGGTGAGTTTGTAAAGCTGTTCACAGGTGTGTGAGTGACTGGGTGAGTGTGTGAGTGACAGGGTGATTGTGTGAGTGACTGGGTGATTGTGTGAGTGACTGGGTGAGTGACTGGGTGATTGTGTAAGTGACAGGGTGAGTGTGTGAGTGACAGGGTGATTGTGTGAGTGACTGGGTGAGTGTGTGAGTGACTGGGTGATTGTGTAAGTGACAGGGTGATTGTGTGAGTGACTGGGTGATTGTGTGAGTGGCTGGGTGAGTGTGTGAAGCTGTTCACATGTGTGTGTGTGTGAGTGACTGGGTGAGTGTGTGAAGCTGTTCACAGGTGTGAGTGTGTGAGTGACTGGGAGAATGTGTGAGTGTGTGAAGCTGTTCACAGGTGTGTGTGTGTAAGTGACTGGGTGAGTGTGTGAAGCTGTTCACAGGTGTGAGTGTGTGAGTGACTGGGTGAATGTGTGAGTGTGTGAAGCTGTTCACAGGTGTGAGTGTGTGAGTGACTGGGTGAATGTGTGAGTATGTGAAGCTGTTCACAGGTGTGTGTGTGTGAGTGACTGGCACCCTGTGAAACTGTGTGTTGTGCCCAATTCCAGGCAGGACCCGGTCCCACCCTGACCCTGATGAGGATGAAGTGCTTACAGAAAGTGAATGAATGAATGATCCAGGCCACCTGGTGTCAGTGTGAAGGTCATGGTGAGAGGATTAGGATTCCTGGTAGAGGTGCTACTTTAATATTAGTGTGTTCTCAGCTTACTGAGAGGCTCCTTTCTGTCCGAACACACAAGAATCGTCCTGTTGGAGCAGATGGTCTTCTTATGAAGCCTGTGCCAACAACTGAGTTCAGAGCTGGGCGAACTGAGGACAACACACACACACACACACACAAAGCTCATTCCCTTCAACAGGCTGCCAGCCAGGGTTCATAGTAAGAGTTCAGCCACTTCATCTCCACCGGTGATGGAAAACGATGGATTACGTGCGCTTTGTACTTAAGCTGTTTTTCTCCGTCCAGATTTTGTCCTTTGTGAGGATTTGGACACGGCTGTGCTTTCACTTGAGAACAATCTGCCCGCACTGTCCTGTCTCACTACTTCTTCGCTCACTTTCCCTTACACTCTCCTCTGCACTTAAAGGCGCGGTTCACAATTTTTAAAAACACTTTTTTATAAAGTTGAAATCAGAAACAAATTTAACTGACCACCTCTGCTCACACACACTCACACTCACAGGGTGTGGTTCAGGTGACAGTAGCTCACAGTGCACATAGGCTGTACACAGTGTACATAATGACTTTTGGACACTATTATTTTATATATTTTTTTAATTTTAAGCATTCTTATCTATGCTTCAAGGCCTTTCCACGCTTCCCACACTCCCTTGCCCTCAGTTCTTAAATTATATCTTTGTTCTGCAGATAGACTTTGGCTTATATTCATCTTTTCTCTCATTATTTGGGTGTTTTTCTCCGACGGACAGTGAGAGATATCACTGGTCTGTCATCATCAGTCCATTAAGATGTGTTTATGTAATTATTTTACAAACTTTTGGCCACTTGGCTCCGTCAATACACTGTAAGTGCCGGGTAAGCACACTTTAAAACGCATAAATCTGTACAGAGACACGGACCAAACCTTCTCTCCGTACTCTGCAGTTTTTTTTCGTGTTGGTGACCGTTTTCTGGAAGATTTAGCCGACAGTTCCAGCCTCAGTCCCAGGCCACTGTGCTGGATGTGGGGGGTACCCAGCAGAGCAGGTTATGCCCCCCCCCCCCCCCTCCCATGGGGAAGACGTCTGAAATCACTGGACATGACGTTCGTGATTAGTTTCTCTCGTTGGACTTATTAGTGAGAACAAATCTCCACACACACATCGAGACGTGTTAAAGGAACACTAGGTAAGATTTGGGGTTTTCCTCCTGGGACTTCCCCTAGTGTAATTCATATTTACAGCACTTTACTGAAATCAAAGAGGAGCAGGAGGGAGGGGGCTGGTTTCCTACCCTCCTCCACAAGTTACATAGTGCAATTTCTGCTGTGCTGAGCCCTGAGTTGCAGTTTTCTCCCTTTTACTGCTGAGTGAAGCATCGCATTGATTGTGAAACTGTCATTTTAAGGCAAACATATTACATAGTGTTCCTTTAACAGTCTCAGACCATCACTTCCTCCACCCTCGCTGTGATTGTTGTTATCAGGGATGTCTGCCAAAGAACCAATCAGATTCAGAATATGTTTATGCATCTGTCTCTATAAAGTGACCCTCCCATCTTGCTTTAGGCTTCTGATTGGTCAAATGGTCCAAGGGTTCAATTCCTAAAAGTGAGAGAGTATGTGAATGAGTGAGTGAGTGTGTATATGTGTGGGTGAATGCATGTATATGTAAGTGGAAGAATGAGCATGTTAGTGATTATGTGACTGAGTGAGGGTATGTAAGTATGTGAATGAATATGTGAGTGAAAGAATGAATGGGTATGTGACAAAAAGAGAATGTTTTAGGGATTATGAGTGTGTATGTTTATGTATGTGATTGCATGACTATGAATGAGTGAGTATGTGAGCAAAAGATTGACTGTGTTAATATGTGAGTGAGCAGGTATGTGAGTCAGTGACTGAGTGAGGGAATGAGTGAGTGTGTGAGGAATTTCCATGTCTGTTCCATGAGTAGCTTTTCATCTACAAATAAACAAAATTAAAAAAGTGGAAACACACACACACACACACCACTAATGTCTGAGTCCACTGCCGCTCGAGCCTCTGCTGAAGTAACTACAGGACGGTGTAAACACAGCGAGAGATTAAGAGAGGGTTTACACAGTGAATAACAAACCATGGCTGTGTTGTTTGAAGCGTCTCAGATTTATTTACAGAGACTCCAGGCCTGCAGCAGAGACCACATCTATGGAAACCCATTTCTGCCTCAAAAAATTATAATAAAAAAGACACCAATTTTTCTTTCATTAATATGTAAGTCGCTATCTCAATATTTTGAGATATTATCTCATTATTCTGAGATACTAAGTGAATATTTTGAGATATTATCTCGTTATTCTGAGATACTAAGTCAATATATTGAGATATTATCTCATTATTCTGAGATACTAAGTCAATATATTGAGATATTATCTCATTATTCTGAGATACTAAGTCAATACACCAAGATATTATTTCATTATTTTGAGATACTAAGTCAAAACACCCAGAGATTATCTCATTATTCTGAGATACTAGGTCAAAACACCCAGATATTATCTCATTATTCTGAAATACTAAGTCAATACACCAAGATATTATTTCCTTATTCTGAGATACTAAGTCAAAACACCCAGAGATTATCTCATTATTCTGAAATACTAAGTCAATACACCAAGATATTATTTCCTTATTCTGAGATACTAAGTCAAAACACCCAGAGATTATCTCATTATTCTGAGATACTAGGTCAATATATTGAGATATTATCTCATTGTTTTGAGATACTAAGTTACTATATTAAGATACAATATATTGACTTAGTATCTCAAAATAATGAGTTATTATCTTAAAATATTTAGAATGTAACTTACATATTAATGATTGCCTTTTTTTATTATTATTTTATGTGGCAGTAACAGGCTTCCATGCACATCTGACCTGTCCCACCAACGGCCTGCGGAGACTGAAATGAGGAGATGCAGAGGAGAGATAGCTGTGGATTGAGGCCATGTGGATTTCTCCAGTGAGACTAAACTGTGTGTGTGTGTGTGACCTGCAGAGAGCCTGATATACCGCCCTGGACCCCAATCCTCTACCAGCTGCAGCTGCTAGAAATCCAAGACAAACCCGACCCCCTGTCTCTGCCCATTTCTGACCGGATACGCATCGGCAACCAGAAACGAGAACGAGGGAACTTCTACTTTCAGAGGGAGGAGTACAGCATGGCTGCGCAGGCCTACTGCAGGGCCCTGGACGTGCTGACCACACGCACACACGGTAACACACAGCACAGACACCCTGGGTGTCCAAAGATTTGAGGAAACCCCTCTATAGTGTGCACCCCAGCTGCTTTAAAGCAACACTAGGCAGTATTTTACCTTACAATGACAGCTTCAAAAATCATTGTGATGCCCCACTGAGCTGTAACAGGGAGAACAGAGCCTCTGTCGTTGTTGCCAGGCGTCAGGTATCTAACCCAGTGTTGCTTTAAGGCAAACCCACTGCTGATGGTGTTTAGCTGCACACACACGGTTTAATCTTCACAGAGTAACACTGACTAATGGGAATCTCCGGAGTGATGAAGCACCATCAAACACATGTGTTTGTGATCTAGAACTGATGGGTGCACCTCAAAGTCACTGAAAGGACACATAAACAATGACTAATGGGAAAATACTACACTTCTACACTAATGCTAATTACGTTCTTCAAGGGTTCTTCATCATAGAGCAGGGTTCTGTATAGAATTAAAAATGTTTACACGGTTCTTCATTGTCAAAGTGTTCCTCAGACTGTTGGAGAACATACTATGACTGATTCTGTGTTTAATTTTCACGGAAATTGTTCTACTGCTGCTATAATAATGTACTTTCTCTGGGACCTTAGATGATGTGACACTGAACATGAGACAACATCTTGCTCATGGGGGTCTTACCCTGTGAAGAACAGTGTGGAAGACGGCTCACAAAGTATGCAGAGCAACATATAAACTACAGTCTGTGATTGGAGAACTACAGAGGGCTCCTGTGTGGTCAGTGGAGCTGAGAGGGTGGTCAGTGTGTGTAGAAACATGGGTGAATATGGGTAATATACAGCACTGTGCTGAATAGGCCCCTAAGATAATGATCTATATTTAAACTAATGCCTCTCAGTGAGTGTGGGGCTGGTATAAAGTTATATATAATCACAGTAAACACAAACAAATATAAAACAGTAATAATAATATAAAAAAGTTTTCACACCTACGGACACTTTTGAGTCGCCAATTCACCTACCAACGTGTGTTTTTAGACTGTGGGAGGAAACCGGAGCACCCAGAGGAAACCCACGCAGACACAGGGAGAACACACCACACTCCTCACAGACAGTCACCCGGAGGAAACCCACGCAGACACAGGGAGAACACACCACACTCCTCACAGACAGTCACCCGGAGGAAACCCACGCAGACACAGGGAGAACACACCACACTCCTCACAGTCATCTGGAGGAAACCCACGCAGACACAGGGAGAACACACCACACTCCTCACAGACAGTCACCCGGAGGAAACCCACGCAGACACAGAGAGAACACACCACACTCCTCACAGACAGTCACCCGGAGGAAACCCACGCAGACACAGGGAGAACACACCACACTCCTCACAGACAGTCACCCGGAGGAAACCCACGCAGACACAGGGAGAACACACCACACTCCTCACAGTCATCTGGAGGAAACCCACGCAGACACAGGGAGAACACACCACACTCCTCACAGACAGTCACCCGGAGGAAACCCACACAGACACAGGGAGAACACACCAACTCCTCACAGACAGTCACCCGGAGCGGGAATCGAACCCACAACCTCCAGGCCCCTGGAGCTGTGTTGACTGCGACACTACCTGCTGCGCCACCGTGCCGCCCTCAGTACTGTATATATTTTTTATAAATCTGAAGTCATGGATCAAGACAGGAGTGTACAGCCTGATTCCCAATGCCCATGGATCATTAGATTTTTTATTCTCCGTACACGTGTGATCAATTTACAGAGAGTGCTGAGGAACGGCGCCCTGCACTTCACTCTCTCTTTACTCTCCAATCTCCCTCTCCAGGTCGGAGTGGCTTCCCTGGCAATTACCATGATTAAGGAGGTGGAAATAACATGTAGATTTCTTACGTTTGATTAGCCCCAGCTTTAATAAGAGCATTACTCACATCTTGCAGACGTGACTGAGCACTCAAACGACACCATTACTGTCCAGACCTGCCTGCAGGCTGCGTCGCTCGGACAGCGGCGGCGGAGCGGGGAATAATAGTGGGTTCTGTGTGTGAGAGATTGTGTTGTTTTCTTTGTGGTGAGATGTTTATCTTGACACCAACAGCAATGACAGAGCATCCATGGTCCAGTCTGGTCCAGACCATGTGTTTGTGTGTTTTGTATGAGTGTGAGTTCATCCTGCTTTCCTGATGTGGGTCTGGATTGTGTATTTAATCACCACCTCCAATGACCGTGCAGGTGACTGCAGTCCATCTGTTGCTCTACATACTTTCTAAGCCCTTTGTTCTTCAATGGACAGGATCCCCACAGAGCAGGTGTGATTTGGGTGGTGGGTCGTTCTGTTATTGTGTTAGTGTGTGTGTAGTGACACAGTCCACCCACCAAAAACATCCAGCCGACAGCGTCCTGTGTCACTGATGAAGGACTAGAGGACGAGCGACACACACTGTGCAGCGACAGATGAGCTACTGTCTCTGACTCTACATCTACAAGGTGGACCAACGAGGGAGGAGTGTCTCACAGAGTGGACAGAGAGTGGACACAGGGTTTAAAAACTCCAGCAGCACTGCTGTGTCTGATCCACTCTACACCAGCACAACACACACTAACACACCACCACCACGTCAGTGTCACTGCAGCGCTGACCTCTCTAATGTTTATGTGGCTGAATGACGTCAGATCTTCACAATAATGTTTGAATACGTAGCGTAAAGCCTTCCCAGAAAAGCAGAAGCTGTTACTGTCAGAGACAGATTCACTGTTTTGGGTGATGGATTTAAGGAAACCTTTGACGTTGCTAAGGACCACACAGAATGCCTCCTCTTGCTCTGAGCTTAGACCTTTTATAGCCCTAATGACAGTGCTTTACTGTCTGAAGCACAGTTGCATGCTAACAAGGCCCAGCCCAACTTTTGTTGTGGAGGGGGTCCGTCTCGGAGGGGGTTGATTGGACCTGGAGCAGAGACAACTGGAGTCATGGACACAACAGATGTAGTAAATAGTTCACGATTGTAATCAATAAACCCTGTGTGTCTCCTCTCTGCAGTCGGTTTGCGCTGGAAACCGCTCTAATGTGTTTACAAAGCCCCGGTGTCTGTAAATGGGTAAAAAAACAAAGTGTCTGGGTCCGGTGCTAGGCTTTCTCTCTCTCTGCTCACGGCAGAGAAACGCCATCTGGAGGTTTTTAGACGACGGAGAGACTCCAAACGCTGAAAAGCACCAACCGAGATGAGGACGTTGCTCTATTCCTGCTCCATAGGGGGGTAACACTGACTTATTTTTGCTGTTACAGTTACATTACTTAAGGTGGAACTGACTCTAAATTCAGGAGAGCGCTAACTGCATTAAAGTAAACACAGAGGGAAAGTGCTACAAAACTAAACAGCTCGAGTTACACATGAGTTTCTGTGGGAATTCAAACAGTGAATAAACACTTACAGACAATTTATAGGTACAAAAAACAGTCATTATTCCCCTCAAACACACCATTCCACCTTAACATATGCAGAATATCTAAATGTAAACATATGAGAGAACAGCATTTCCCCACAATAGTTGATTTTACGATGTTCCAAAATGTAAAGTTTAGTTTATTTGCTTCTGGAGCTCCCCCTAGTGTAATTAATATTTACTGAATTGTACTTAAATCAAAGGGGAGGAGGAGGGAGGGTGTGGTTTCCTACCCTCCTATAAAATACAGTATAGTGCAGTTTCTTCGGTGCTGAGCACAGAGTAGCAATACCAGAGGCTCTGTTCTCTCTATTATAGGTCAGATAATCATCAAAATGATTTTGAAGCAGGAATGTTAACGTAAAAATATTATATAGTGTTCCTTTAAGGTTAGGGTGTAGATTAGTGTTGGTGCAGGGTTTAGGATTAAGTTTAGGGTAAAGGTTAAGGTTTGGTTTGTGGTTATAGCTCCCGAAAACATGGAGATAAGACTCTCTGTGTGTGTGTGTGTGTGTGTGTGTGTGTGTCCACAGACGGCCGAGACTGCGCTCCAGATGAAGAGGAGGAGGTGAACGACTACCGGGTGAAGTGTCTGAACAACCTGGCGGCCGCTCAGCTGAAGCTGGAGCAGTACAGCGAGGCGCTCCACACCAGCCTGGATGTGCTTTTCCTCGACCCCAACAATGTCAAAGCCCTGTTCCGCAAAGGGAAGGTGAGGGCGTCTGTTTTTCTTACAGTGTCTCAGAGCAGGAGGGCTGTTCCGGGGTCAGTTTTAGTTCAACGAGTTCATACACGAGAATTCTGCCTACAGTCGTATGCAAATGTTTTGAGTGCAACGGTTCTGACCTGGTTTGTTAAAGAAAAAGGTTTTACAGAGAATACACTGATTATATTGATGCAAATGCCGTTATTTAGAATAAAATATAATAGGTTTATTCGCAGGAGACACAGTACTTAGTAGTTAACACTGGTTGGCCACAAGATTAAAACCATGCTGCTTTTCCATGCTTTTTTGTTACTTCCTTGTTGTGTTCTGACCCGGTGTTCTTTCTGACCTTTGTGTTCTTTCAGAGCGCCATTAACTCTTTGAGCGGCGAGTGTTCTGACCCGGTTCTATCAGAGCGGAGTTAACTCTTTCAGTGGTGCGTGTTCTGACCCGGTTCTATCAGAGCGGAGTTAACTCTTTCAGCAGCGCGTGTTCTGACCCGGTTCTATCAGAGCGGAGTTAACTCTTTCAGTGGTGCGTGTTCTGACCCGGTTCTATCAGAGCGGAGTTAACTCTTTCAGCGACACGTTTTCTGACCTGGTTCTATCAGAGCGGAGTTAACTCTTTCAGCAGCACGTGTTCTGACCCGGTTCTATCAGAGCGGAGTTAACTCTTTCAGTGGTGCGTGTTCTGACCCGGTTCTATCAGAGCAGAATTGACTCTTTCAGCAGCGTGTGTTCTGACCCGGTTCTATCAGCTGAGTTAACTCTTTCAGTGACGCGTGTTCTGACCCGGTTCTATCAGAGCAGAGTTAACTCTTTCAGCAGCGCGTGTTCTGACCCGGTTCTATCAGCTGAGTTAACCATTTCAGTGACATGTGTTCTGACTCGGTTCTATCAGCTGAGTTAACTCTTTCAGTGATGCATGTTCTGACCCGGTTCTATCAGAGCGGAGTTAACTCTTTCAGCGGCGCCTGTTCTGACACAGTTCTATCAGCTGAGTTAACTCTTTCAGTGATGCGTGTTCTGACCCGGTTATATCAGCTGAGTTAACTCATTCAGCGGCGCGTGTTCTGACCCGGTTCTATCAGAGCAGAGTTAACTCTTTCAGCAGCGCGTGTTCTGACCCGGTTCTATCAGAGCGGAGTTAACTCTTTCAGCGGCGCGTGTTCTGACCCGGTTCTATCAGAGCGGAGTTAACTCTTTCAGCAGCACGTGTTCTGACCCGGTTCTATCAGAGTGGAGTTAACTCTTTCAGTGACGCGTGTTCTGACCTGGTTCTATCAGAGTGGAGTTAACTATTTCAGTGACGCGTGTTCTGACCAGGTTCTATCAGAGCGGAGTTAACTTTTTCAGCAGCACGTGTTCTGACCTGGTTCTATCAGAGCAGAGTTAACTCTTTTAGCAGCGCGTGTTCTGACCCGGTTCTATCAGCTGAGTTAACCCTTTCAGTGACGCGTGTTCCGACCCGTTTCTATCAGAACGGAGTTAACTCTTTCAGCAGCGCGTGTTCTGACCCGGTTCTATCAGAGCGGAGTTAACTCTTTCAGTGGTGCGTGTTCTGACCCGGTTCTATCAGAGCGGAGTTAACTCTTTCAGCGACACGTTTTCTGACCTGGTTCTATCAGAGCGGAGTTAACTCTTTCAGTGACGCGTGTTCTGACCTGGTTCTATCAGAGCGGAGTTAACTCTTTCAGCAGCACGTGTTCTGATCCGGTTCTATCAGAGCGGAGTTAACTCTTTCAGTGGTGCGTGTTCTGACCCGGTTCTATCAGAGCAGAATTGACTCTTTCAGCAGCGTGTGTTCTGACCCGGTTCTATCAGCTGAGTTAACTCTTTCAGTGACGCATGTTCTGACCCGGTTCTATCAGAGCAGAGTTAACTCTTTCAGCAGCGCGTGTTCTGACCCGGTTCTATCAGAGCGGAGTTAACTCTTTCAGCGGCGCGTGTTCTGACCTGGTTCTATCAGCTGAGTTAACCATTTCAGTGACATGTGTTCTGACTCGGTTCTATCAGCTGAGTTAACTCTTTCAGTGATGCATGTTCTGACCCGGTTCTATCAGAGCGGAGTTAACTCTTTCAGCGGCGCCTGTTCTGACACAGTTCTATCAGCTGAGTTAACTCTTTCAGTGATGCGTGTTCTGACCCGGTTATATCAGCTGAGTTAACTCATTCAGCGGCGCGTGTTCTGACCCGGTTCTATCAGAGCAGAGTTAACTCTTTCAGCAGCGCGTGTTCTGACCCGGTTCTATCAGAGCGGAGTTAACTCTTTCAGCGGCGCGTGTTCTGACCCGGTTCTATCAGCTGAGTTAACCCTTTCAGTGACGCGTGTTCTGACCCGTTTCTATCAGAGCAGAGTTAACTCTTTCAGCAGTGCATGTTCTGACCCGGTTTTATCAGAGTGGAGTTAACTCTTTTAGCGGTGTGTGTTCTGACCCGTTTCTATCAGAGCAGAGTTAACTCTTTCAGCAGCGCATGTTGTGACCCGGTTTTATCAGAGTGGAGTTAACTCTTTTAGCGGTGTGTGTTCTGACCTGGTTCTAGCAGAGCAGGGTTAACTCTCACCACTCGTCCTTCCTCTGAACACTTTGGGTTGGTTCTCACCACTGCACACTGGGAACACCCCCATGCTGTTTGTCACTGAGCTGAAGAAGTGGAAGTGGTGAGAGGGAGCAGTGGCTGGATGAGATCATGGATTACTAGTGCCCCGGGCAATGCACTTAAAGGTGAATGAAATGTGGTGACTCAGAGCAGTGTGCAGGAAGCTCAGAGCTGGATGCTTCATCGTTCATCATTGTCTATCATATCCTGGACACAATACTGAGCAGCGGAAACTTAATTTGCACGCTGAGAAGCTTGAGATATAAGAGTACGCATAATCCTGTCCTCCTGTCCATAATCAGTCCTCTGAGTACAGGGCCTTGTCCTGGTCTTACGTAGGTCTGTGACTGAGAACTCTGAAGCAGATTGAAATACTAAAAGCCTGACATCAGACGATAAAACAAATAGCTTTTAAAGCCTTTTTGTGTAATGTAGAATTGTTATTCAACATTATCTGCTCTTTTGTCATTTAATGACTGTTGTGTCGTATTAAAAGTCGCAGTTGTCAATTTATTCAACAAAAGTAACCTAAAAATGAAGTGTCAATACACTCTGTTCCCGTCTGTAACTGGTCTAAACCCACACTCACACAGACCTTTGGCCACAGTATTATCCCCAAGAACAGAACAAACCCATCACTGTGTTCAAATAATGAGATACAGGTTTTTAACTGGACAGCTACAATATATAAAGACAGCAGCTAATTCTGACTGAGGGATCTGATTGGATGAGAGACATTCCCAGGGCACTGATATAGAGTATAACTCTACAGGTATCACTCCACTTTACAGAGGTATTTCACTAACCCTTCATTAAGCTCTATCACGAGAGCATTTTTAAAGGGGGGCTCTAAAGAATCAGCAGCAGCCCTGGGCTTATACTTGAGTGCAGGTCACACACTAGGCATTTGTGGTTCACACTGCTGAGGGCCAGAAAACTGACAATGGAAAGAGTCGTATACTTTTGGTTTGTTTAGAAAGTGAGTTAGCAACTTGGTTTCATGGCAGTAAGAATGAAGAAACATTCTTAGAGGAGTTCTACTAACTTTACTTCCTCCTCTGAGCAGGGAGAGGGCTGTGAATTTATATGCATTTAAACTTACCATAAAATCACTCATAAATTTAGTCGTCCTTGAAAAGTTGGGGCACACAGTCTCTCATTGGTGCAAAATCACAGCAGTTTTTTTGACTAAACACTACTGCATCTGAGGATTTATACAGATGCAAAGCAGCTGCCTGTGTTAACACAGCCCTACACAAATCAGCTGCCTGCACTAATGTAGACCTCCATAAATCAGCTGCCTTCACAGTGTACGTCTACATTAGGATAGGCTGCTGTTTTGTGGTGGTTTACATTAACATAGGCAGCTGCTTTTTGGTGGTCTACATTAGCATAGGCAGCTATTTGTGGTGCTCTACATTAGCACAGGCAGCTGCTTTGTGGTGGTCCACATTAGCACACACGGCTTCCTTTTGGTGGTCTACATTAGCACAGGCAGCTGCTTTGTGGTGGTAAACATTAGCATTGGCAGCTGCTTTGTGTACATCTACATTAGCACAGGCAGCTGCTTTGTGGTGGTTTACATTAGCGAAAGCAGCTGCTTTTTGCTGGTCTACATTACCATAGCAGCTGCTTTTTGGTGGTCTACATTAGCATAGGCAGCTGTTTTGTGTACACCTACATTAGCCCAGGCAGCTGCTTTGTGGTGGTCTACATTAGCACAGGCAGCTGCTTTGTGGTGGTCTACATTAGCATATGCAGCTTCTTTGTGGGGGTCTACATTAGCCCAGGCAGCTGCTTTGTGGTGGTATACATTAGCACAGGCAGCTGCTTTGTGGTGGTCTACATTAGCATATGCAGCTTCTTTGTGGTGGCCTACATTAGCACAGGCAGCTGCTTTGTGGTGCTCTACATTAGCACAGGCAGCTGCTTTGTGGTGCTCTACATTAGCACAGGCAGCTGCTTTGTGGTGCTCTACATTAGCACAGGCAGCTGCTTTGTGGTGCTATACATTAGCACAGGCAGCTGCTTTGTGGTGGTCAACATTAGCATAGGCAGCTGCTTTGTGGTGGTCTACATTAGCACAGGCAGCTGCTTTGTGATGCTCTACATTAGCATATGCAGCTGCTTTGTGGTGGTCTACATTAGCACAGGCAGCTGCTTTGTGATGCTCTACATTAGCATATGCAGCTGCTTTGTGATGCTCTACATTAGCACAGGCAGCTGCTTTGTGATGCTCTACATTAGCATATGCAGCTGCTTTGTGATGCTCTACATTAGCACAGGCAGCTGCTTTGGGATGCTCTACATTAGCATATGCAGCTGCTTTGTGTAGCTGCCTGTGCTAATGTAGACTTCCATAAAGCAGTTTCCTGCTCATAAATGAAAGACAGGAACAAGGATTAAGAAGTATTTATTTTCCCAATATTCAGGATGTTTCCACATCCAAAACCTTAAATTAAAATGGAAATGCTTTGGACCATTGTCCAGAAATCACATCTGGAGTGATGTAAAAGTCACTTAGAGTCAAATTGCCACAGATTGGATATGGATCGGATCTCAGTACCACATACAAAAGTGACCCGATTTTAAGGTCAGATTTAATGTGATTTGTGGTGTTCGCACACAGACACAAATGACACGACACAGATTGGATTTGGGACACTTTTACCTGCTCTGTGAACGTAGCCTTAATAACTTTCTAAAGAGTTCAGTAAGGACCAGTGCTGAAATATCTCCCCTGTGTTTTGCAGCTGCTCTCAGATAAAGGAGACTACGATGAAGCCATGGAGACCCTGAAGAAGGCTTTAAAACTGGAGCCGTCTACTAAGGTGAGAGCTTGTCCCCATGTCCTCGGCTTACTTTTCAGCCCCACAGGACAATGCAACCCTCTGTATGAGCTGTTCCTGGGTCAGGCAAGGACTGGTTAGTATACAAATCCTTGTTCTAAAGAGCAGACCTCCAAGCTGCTGTCTAAGCTCAGTGTCAGATACCTTTCATGCAATAAGTGCTCATTAATTAATGCTGAGTTGAAATATTCATGATTCTGTTTATATAAAACTTTCATTAGCTGCAGCTATTTTCAACACACAGTTAAAAAAGCTCTGGAAATAAACGGTGACTCACAGTTCATTCAGTGCTGACGGACCCGTCCATCCTGTACAAGACAGGGTCCCAGGAGCCAGCAGACACCCAGACCCTAACACCACACGTTTATAGGGTTCGAATATTTGGGCTGAAGTCACTTTCCATTCATTTTCATATTTTTTCTCTGACCGTTTTCACTCTTTGCCTTGATTTAATGCTACTTTACAGTTTTTAATTCTGAGTGTGTTTAGCACATATCGGGTTAGCTAGAGTAAGAGCAAAAGGACCGTCGCTCACATGAAGACAAGTCACCGACAAGCAACATGGAAAAGCAGTTTATGTGAGAGCACAAAGATGAGGGTAAACACAGTAAAACAGACACAACGAGTGCAAAGAAATAAGAGCACTGAGTAAAAAAGGAGACAACGAGAACAGAGAAGAAAGAAAACAGAGGGAAAACAGCTAAAAGCCAGAGCTTCTGCTCCTCACTCACCGTTTGGACGATCTTGAATGTGTCTGCACTGAAAAAACACACAAACTTACACCGTTATCTGTGTCAGAACATGAGTTTTACATCAGTTACACGCCAGAAATGGAGAAAACAGAGCCTAAGTTTATCCTATAAGTGATAATCTGGAAGGCTACATTACACAGATAAACATCTTCATCCTTCATTATTTTAGATGATTCATCCACCGTGTCGTGCTCTCAGCTGCACAAGCCTCTCATCACTGATTCCACACAGAGCATTTTCTTATTTTCTGATTCGTTTAATTGCACCCACACTTAATGTTTCTGGTCAAGGTCTGGCCCATATCTCCCATTGTCATGGAACACTTGCCGCACGGATCGACTGCACTCGAACAGAGTGTTACCACTTACCACCAGGGTCACGTTAAAGGCAACGTCTGTGATTCTGGAGAACTGCTGTTCTCTCCGGTTTGTTTACAATGAGCCACGTCTTTTAAGATGGAATGGTGTATTTGAGGAGAAACACGACTGCTGTTTTTATTCGCTGTTTAAATTACCACAAAAACACATTTGTAACTTGAGATGTTTAGTTTTGTTGCACTTTCGGTTTGCGTTTACTTTCATGCAGTTTGCGCTCTTCCAAAATAGTGGGTTCCTACCTAAATAATCTGACATATATAATATATAAATACAATTTTATTCACCTATGGAGCAGAAATAAAGCAGTATCCTCATTTCATTTCACTATTTTTAACATATAGAGGGCTCTCTTTACTGTTTCTCCACTGTTAGCAGAGAGAGAGAGAGAGAGAGAGAGAGAGAGAGAGAGAGAGAGAGAGAGAGGAAGCCTTGCATGTCTGAGCGGACCCCTTTGTTGTTTTACTTGACACTAGAGCTTTGTAAACACATTATACCGGTTTCCAGCACAAATCAACTGAAGAGCAGCAAATGTAACATCTTCTGAATTTTATAAAAAAAAAGTTTATTACAGTCCTGAACATTTTTTGGCCTGAAGGACACATCTTTAACATGTGGGCCACTTTTGCTCCACATGGATTTTGCAGAACCAACAGTGGACCAGAGGCACAGTGTCTATGCCGGAAGTCCTCACACTATCTGGGACTGTTTTTAGACTCAGTGGCCACATAAAATTTGATGCATTTTGTTGTGATCTGGATTCAACTACACCCTTAATTTACTGTTTTGTGCATGTGCAACATATTCACACGACGCTGTGATGTCTCTGACAGATGGTGGAATTAACCCCCACTGTCTGTAGAAACTGCAGGATCCCTCGATGTCTCCAAATCTCTTTGTGCAGTATTTATTATTATTTGTTATTAGTATTATTATTATTATTACTCCTGTACTTGCCAAACATCTTGAACTTTCGTAAGTTCTTTAATTGTGTTTGTCTTTCCCAGGTCTCAGTGCTGAGTGTGTCTCTGTTTTGTGCTTCTAGTTATTTTATATTCCTCTTTAAGGATTGTCTTGACTGCTGTATGTAATGGTCTCTGAACTACAGCACACACTTAATTTTAATCCCATTTCTACTGGGGAGGGTGTATTCCCTGAAGTAGATGACTAAGCATTTTTGTGAGTAGCTCTGGATATAAGCGTCTGTTAAATACTCTAAATGTAAATATAATGCAGTTCAGCGCACTTTCAAGGCAATGTTCCCTATTGTAATAAAAAAAAAAAAAAAAAAACACTTTTTATAAAATTCAGATGGTTCCTCTCCATGTGCTGCTCTTTGCTGTCTGTAAATGGGTAAAAAAAACAAAGTGTCTGGGTCCGGTGCTAGGCTTTCTCTCTCTCTGCTCACGGCAGAGAAACGCCATCTGGAGGTTTTTAGACAACGGAGAGACTCCAAACCCTGAAAAGCACCAACCGAGATGAGGATGAGGGGGGTAACACTGACTTATTTTTGCTGTTTCAGATCACTTAAGGTGGAAATGTCTCTAAACTCAGGAGATGACTAACTGCATTAGCGCCAGTGCTACGAAACTAAACTCAAGTTACACATGAGTTTCTGTGGGAATTCAAACAGTGAATAAACACTTACTGAAAATTTACACTTCAGACACCAACAAGATACAGTCGTATTTTCCCTCAAACACACCATTCCACCTTAAAATACCCTGTGCTTCTCACTGTAAACAACCAAATTTCCCCACAATTGTAGATGTTCTCTTTAAACTCTGACAGTAGCTAAAACACGCTCAGTGAAGCACACTGTAATGTAATGTGACATCATTTATCACTAAATGATTTGCATTATATTCCCTTCCACTTGTCAGACTTGTTTACAACATAATTGCACACTGCGGATGAGATATCTCAGAGATCAAAAGTTCCCTGGGAATGGCAGTGTAACTCCTCTCCATGTTTTCCATGTGTGGACTAAACTCAAAATGTGTGCGTAGCCATTTTATTTCCATATTTACCATGAAATCATAGGGAATAATGCAGGCTTGTGTTGAGCTACCCCTACGGTTGCTGCTGACGAAGATGAAACCTGTCCTGTCATGCCTCTGTGGATAATACAGCCTGCCAAATCCTCAGTGCAGCCACAGGAATTACTGTTGTCTGGAGCCACTCCATATACACAACACTGTTGTGCTGCCAAAGAGGAGGGAATCAATACTGTACATCGTCAATGAAATGTCCACAGTAAACAATATGAGGCAGAGCGAAAGTGCAGGACGATGACACGGCATGAAAAATTCAGCTTTGGTTCTGGTCTAAGCCTATAGTGAAGTAGGATTACATGAAGAAAGGCCCTTGGCAGCGCTACTAAACACACCATTTAGTCTCTCAGCGCAGACACTTTAAAATTATCCTGAAGCACTTAATACGGCTGTGGAATCGTCTCCTCTCCACCTCTCGCTGCTGCCAAATTCTTTATTAAAAGCACCACCAAACAGCTCGTTTGAGAGGAGTGAACTTTAAAAGGCCCTCAGTTTTGGGCCTCAGCTCCCCTCCCACCTCGAGCTGACCCTTTCCATACGGTCGCTGTGGTGGTGCGTGAACCATGTCTAGACAACACTGAAAATATCTGCTGTCGCTCTAATGGCAGCCTTGTCTGGATGGCATGAAAAACAGACACTTTCCCTCCAGAGAATGAGAGAGAGAGACGGAGAGAGCGTCTGGATTTTAGAAAACAAACGACACAGCGTTGTTGTTAACAGCCTGTTTTGAAGTAGCCCATATGTTTACAGTGTGCTGCTCATTAAACTGGATTGTGCCAAGTCTACGAGCTGTGTGCATGCAACAGCAATTCAGAATCCATGCCCGTGAAATTATTTTATTGAACGCGGACTCTCCACTGTGGGGTCGTTGTTGTTTGTGGCTTGTGAGTGAGCAAACTCCATGTGGCACAAAGGAAAAAAAGACATCAGCAACAGCCATCGTGACAGAATCTAAACTCAGAGTCCACAGGTGAAAACGGCAGTGAATGCCAAGAATTACTGCGTGCAATATGTCCAATAGCACACTATCAGCTGGAATGTGCTGACACTTTGGCAGCACATTAGAAATCTCCACTGCAGGAGTGTAAAAGTGCTCAGTGCAGAACAACAGCAGACTGACCCGGGTGTTTACAGCCTTAACTGTTATTCTTCAGCTTTAATAACACACAGCACCCCTGCCTTAGAATCACAGCTGTTGCATGGTCTTCTTCTTTGGGCCGGGTTTATTACAGTGCACTGTTTTCTGCCCAATTCAGCTGAGAATTAAGTTGTAAACAAGGTCTTCCAGGGAACTTTGATGTTACTTGGCAACTTTCACTGTGGTGTGTTTTAGCTTAATGCAGAATTCCATATTTTATCAAAAATATATCAAAAACCCATTGGAACACAAGGGCCCGAAACCACTGTCCAACCCAGGGGCCAGTTTGTTTTGGTTATTTTATTACTGTTAGTTCAAAGATGTAAAAAGGGGTCGGTGAAATGAAAGCAGGCCATGATTAATGTGAGGACCCCTGGGGTAGAGGCTTGCAGGTAGGTGCCAAAGTGTCAAATAGTCTTAGAGCGAATGTTATGATTGTATTTTTATATTACTGCACTACTGAGCTTGTAAGACTAAACCTTCTGTGGAATTCTTACTTAACTAAGCACAGTGTGAACCTCGTGTCACCACAAAGTTGCTCAGCAGGCAGAGATTATTTAGGCATGTCTGTCATCACTGTGACTGTCAGCTATTTTCCAAGCCAAGTCGAAAACTGTTTCACAATCAGAATAAATGCTCAGGCAGGCAGTATGTCTCTTGGGAACCCTGCCAACCACTGAGCAGCTTGTGTGTCAAACGTGACTACTGACAACATGTCCTGACCTGTGCTATACTGCCATCTACTGGGATTTATGGAAAGTACAAGCCCTGCTAAATTTTCTCACAATGGGTCTAGAGCCTACTTAGAGTCACTGGACACAAGGAAGGAACACACACAGGAAGGGGGCGCCAGTCCATCAAAGCCCATCAGACACATGTTTGAATAGCCAGCATGTGTATTTGGAATGTGGGAGGAAACCCATACAGACACAGGGTGAACACACTACACAAGGCGGGGTTGGAGCTCACAACCCCAGGACCCTGGAGCTGTGTGAGGGTGACGTTACTTGTTGTGCCACTGTGCCACCCACTTCTTTGGGGTTAGCCTCTGGATCATAAACAGCAGCGGTTTTGAATGGTCACTCCACAGTTACACCTCCGTAGCCGATGTTCAGATTAGTGCATGGCGTTTTCACACAAACATGGCGTTTGTGGTCAGGGCTCATTATCACTGGTTTGTTTTCAAGAACAAGAACTCCATCCGAGGCATGGTGCAATTCCATTCATCACTTTTCTGTGTGTAGTTTGGCAACATTTTAGGAAGAAGCTTCATCTGTTTGTTGTTTTCATGGTAATCTGAGGACCCAAACACTCAAGTAGTGAGGAACAATGCTTTTGGGCTGCAGGGCATTTCACCACGCAGGACCCTCTGCCATTAGCGTATGCGAAAATGTTAATCCGTGAAGGTCAGCATGGTTTTCCTCATGCTTTCAGTACACAAACTCACTCTATAAAGGCAATCGTATTACAGTCACCTTGCTTCAGTTATGAAAGTGCGGCTTCATTAGAAATGAGAAAAGAAAGTAACGCAATGAGTCAAAGCAGTCATGTCATAAAACGAACTAATCACACAGCACCACACACAGCCCCGGGAATGGAGAGCTTCCACACCTGCAGGGACCCCTGACTTTAAATCGGACCAGAGATAAACAGCTCAAAAAACCATACCCCACCCACAGAAGAGAAAGCCTCTGATGTGAAAACGGCCTCAGGGTGTGTTCAGAATTGTCCAAACCAAACAAAATGAAACATAGTAACATTTCAGTCCTGGTTTGGGTCGAGTTCACACCGACACCTTTACGATCGAACCAAAGTAAATAATAAATGACAGATGATGCACATCGTCAGCCCTTATTACACTTATCAGGGTAGTTGTGTGTGAGGTAGTGTTACTAACAGGAAACACAGCGAGCGGTGGTAAAATGGATAGGAATGGAGTTAAAACAGCACCAGAATTTCCTCTGCTACATGAACCACAGACGGTCTGCTACAGAGACATTAGGAGATTTGTCCTCAGCTCAGTGTTTGTTTTTAGTGCTCTTTGTTCCCTCGTGGCACAATTATTGTTACATCTTGGGACTTCAGGTACTGTGTTTGGTTCATTTAGATGCCTTTGGCTCGTACTGTATTCACACTTGAAATAAACCGCACCATTCATTCATTTATTCATTGTCTGTAACCCTTATCCAGTTCAGGGTCGCAGTGGGTCCTACCTGGAATCATTGGGAGCAAGGCAGGAACACACCCTGGAGGGGGCGCCAGTCCTTCACAGGGCAACACACACACCTACGGACACTTTTGAGTCTCCAATCCACCTACCAACGTGTGTTTTTGGACTGTGGGAGGAAACTGGAGGAAGCCCACGCAGACACAGGGAGAACACACCACACTCCTCACAGACAGTCACCCGGAGGAAACCCACTCAGACACAGAGAGAACACACCACACTCCTCACAGACAGTCACCCGGAGGAAACCCACGCAGACACAGAGAGAACACACCACACTCCTACAGACAGTCACCCTGAGCGGGAATCGAACCCAACAACCTCCAGGCCCCTGGAGCTGTGTGACTGTAACACTACCTGCTGCGCCACCCTGATTTCAGGGATTAGCAGTAAATTATTTCTCGGGTGTGTGTGTGTGTGTGTTTGTAAAGCAACCTTGGGTATTAGAAAGGCACTATATAAATGTTACCTATTATTATTATTGTTGTTATTATCATTATCATTGTTGTTGTTATTATTGTTATTATTATTATAGAGATATGCAGAGCTTGAATTAGCAAACACATTTTTCTTCGTCCATGACAAACACAGTGCAGTTCAAAAGATGAGAATCAACACTTTCAACATTATTATAAATATTATTAATAGTTAATTATAAAGATAATAATTGCTAAAAAATACACTCTTTGGCCAAATGCTTATTCCACATTCCTTCTGAGGTTACAGCTACAAGTACAGACACTGTGATGATCCAGTTTGCCACAGTACCACTTCTACTCTTCTGGACAGACTTTACACTGGATGTTAAAACATTACAGTGATGATCTGATGCCATTCAGCCAACAACATGAGAGCAGTCATTTACCAGTTTTGGGGAATTAGGTCTGGATCTTAAACAAATACCTAAACACATCTTAAAGGTACTAGACAGAACACAAAATACACACAAACTAGTCATGAATGTCAAATCGAGGGCAGCTTTATTTGTTTAGCACTTCTTGATACATGGAGGAGTCATAAGGCAGATGCAGAATTGTGAAAGAAAATAGTCCCATGTGAGCAAGCCAAAGGCGACAGTGGCAAGGAAAAACTCCCTCGAAGCTGGAGGAAGAAACCTTGGGAGGAACCAAGACTCACAATGGGGACCCATCCTCCTCTGGTCAGAGCACTTAAAAGAACACTAGATAACATTTGGCTGGACCTGAAAATTTGGCTTGTTGGATATTCATGTGTTGGGTAGGTATTCAGTTTTTTTCTCTCTTTTTTTTGAAGACCCTAAACTGCCTCCCTGGAGCTCTGCCTTACCCATGCACACACCGTACCCTCTCCATGGCACAGCGTATCCACAGGTTAGCGAGCTAGGCTAGCGAGCGAAGCCGCTCTGAGAGGAAACCAGCCTGGACACAGGGATTTTTTTTTTTTTTTTTTTTTGTGTATTCAGGGCCTCCTTCTGAACATTGAAGTTAACCTCTTCCAGAAGCTTTTCTTATTTTTCTCCAAGATCTTTTCTTCCTTTGCTTCCCTGTGCTCTTCTTGTGGCATCTTTGTAATCATCTCCATCTGTTCATCCATTGTTCCAAGTTCTGCCAATAATACCTCCAACACTCGTTCTAGTCCTTCAATCCTCGCGTGTAACTGAGAATTTTGCCTCTGCAGTAAATCTATCTGCCTTTGTTCTTTATTTCTTTCACTGAGACTCTTCATCAGTGACTTCTCCACACTAATACTGTTCGCCAGAATCCTCCTCCAAGCTCCCCTCACTTCCTCCTCATCCGTACTAATCTGATAGATCTTTTCTTGCAAGTACGAAAGGTCTTTCAAATGATCCATTTTAGGTCCAAGGAAAGGACTTAAAAGTTAGCGTTTTTGTAAAAGCAACTTTAAACAGAAGCTGATGTGCTGAATGCTCACAGTTCTCCCGTCAAAGTCTGAATGACTCGAACAGGTCCTCTGTGGCTCTATATATACACGTTCAGCGATGACATCACAAAGGAATATCTGGGCCCTGTCACGGAGTTCTAGAAGAATCACGAATGTTCAGTATGTTCGGGAAAGCCGAAGAAGGTCACAGAAGCAGAGTGAAGGCTCATTCATACTGCCTTTAAGTACATTTACTGATCGCGATCGTTTTTAACGTTGTTGATACAGAGTATATTCAGCTCTGAAAACACCTCTAGAAATGAGCGCTTCTGCAGAGGGCACGTGCAATAATACTGCTGTTATTTCTCACTTCATTCGTTCAAAACACACAGAATGCGCTGTAGACTTCAGCAGGGATTTGCTGTCAGCAACTGCCCGAACGTGGCGTCGTTTCCAAGGCAACAAACACAACGTTCTTTATTTCTATTACAAACAACAATACATTTGCTCATTTTTTCACTGCTATACTTTACTTCCATTCTTTCTAAAATAGGTTATATGCTTTTAAAATCCTATATTATTGGATTATTTTATCAAGTATTAGTTTGGAGCGGACAGCGCTCAAAATGAAATTTAGAAAATATGCTGGAATCGGCTCCGAATCTCGACTCCTTGCACTGGAATCAACCGAACTGACTCCTAGCACTAAGATTGTGACAAAGAGTCGACACACTGCTGGGCATCTCGGAGTCAAGGAATTGATTTTTTAAGGAGTCGACTCCCTCGGTGTGCTGTTGCTGGACAAAGCGCTGTTTTAGTGTTTATTTGTGATTACATATTTTATGTCATTTATTTGTAAAGTATTTTGGAACTTACAGTTTTTAAATACTTTACATCGTGTTTTGTTTTTGCTTGTTTATTTTAAACCTCGTTTATCCCAGAGCAGTGTAGAGAGAGAGAGCTCCTTTAACACCGTTGACTCCAATGAACCAGGATTTTTTTTTTTTTCAACAATTTTTCTTCCACCTCTGTGTTACAATTTTCTGTAAAGTACAGACACGTGTGTATTAAAGCCGCTAAGGCTGTGTTTTTTTGTGATATATACGAGGAAGAGTGGAATGACAGCAGTATTACAGGTGTAAAGTTAGTGTAGTGCAGGTTTTATAAGAGGTACGTGAGGAATAAAGGGTATTAAAAGGTAAGATATTCGTGGTTTGTGTTTTTACGAATATAACGAGCGGTATTAACAGTGTTTAATGTATTTTGAACAAAGAAAAAGAGGAAAAAGACTTAAAAAAAAAAAAAGTTAAGAATTTTCGCAGTTACCCTTTTTAAGTTGGAATTGAAAATTCAAACAAGAGGCTAGTGAATTACGCCAGTGTTAGCCTCATATACTGACATTTGTTTAAGGTAGAAATAAACATTTGAACACGAAAAATGGAGAATAAGAAGCTAACGTCTTCCGAAAGTGACCTTTAAGGTGGAAAGGGGGAAATAAATAAGGAAGGCAACATCAGCTTCGACTAGTGACAACACTAGGAGCACAGAGAGCCGGTGTGTATTTGAGCCTGTGATTGACTTTACTCCGTGTGTTGTGTTGGTTTTGGTGCGGAAGGGAGACTTTAGTCACAGCTGTGAAACCAGCGGCTCTCTTTGCTCCGGTCTCAGTCGGTCAAATAAGCGCGATGCTTCTAGTGTTAAGGTGGAAATGAAAATGCTAATATGAAGATGGAAAGCTATTTTCTGATTTGACATCGTCATTTTTATCACTCGTTTCATATAAGTAAAAAAAAAAAACAAGCAAATTAGGTATTCATTTAATTTTTTTAGCGTATTGGCTTTCATTGAAAAGGCGAACATACCAATAGGGTTAAAGCATGACATACCTTAAGGCTACAACACACAGTGGTAGCCTTAAGAATGGCAGAAGTAAACTTAAGTCAGGTAGAAGCTAATTTAACTCAGCTAACGCTAGCTAGTGCTACCTCACGGAGGCGCAGAGCAGGAAATTTATCTGAGGTATCGCTAGCATAACTGACCTAGCGTTAGCAGGGAAGAAATAACATCAAAGCAATGCCAATGTTAATAAACACAGTACTTCCAAATTGGGTACACTAGAAGATACAGCGATAAACATCATAAATATAGGTTTAGTAAAAATCAACCTGAGTCAGGTAGCTAGTGACGTTAGCCTAGGTCTTTAATTCCTTCGGCAGAATGATAATGTCCGTTAGTCAGGAAACTGGGATTTACTTGCTGAACTCAACTAAGATCCTGATTAATACAAAACGGTTTTAATCTATAGATTAAAATTATGTAAATGAAAAAAACGTACAATGAGTCTAAGCAGTCATGTTACCAAACGGACCAATCACACAGCTCCACACACAGCCCCGGGAATGGAGAGCTTCCACACCCGCAGGGAACCACACCAGAACCCCGGACCCCTGACTTCAAATCGGACCAGAGATAAACAGCTCAAAAAACCATACCCCACCCACAGAAGAGAAAGCCTCTGATTTGAAAACGGCCTCAGGGTGTGTTCAGAATTGTCCAAACCAAACAAAATGAAACATAGTAAAATTTCAGTCACAGCGAGCGGAAACACAGCGAGCGGTGGTAAAATGGATAGGAATGGAGTTAAAACAGCACCAGAATTTCCTCTGCTACATGAACCACAGACGGTCTGCTACAGAGACATTAGGAGATTTGTCCTCAGCTCAGTGTTTGTTTTTAGTGCTCTTTGTTCCCTCGTGGGACACAATTATTGTTACATCTTGGGACTTCAGGTACTGTGTTTGGTTCATTTAGATGCCTTTGGCTCATATTGTATTCACACTTGAAACAAACCGCACCATTCATTCATTTATTCATTGTCTGTAACCCTTATCCAGTTCAGGGTCATGGTGGGTCCAGAGCCTACCTGGAATCATTGGGAGCAAGGCAGGAACACACCCTTGAGGGGGCGCCAGTCCTTCACAGGGCAACACTCACACATTTACTCACACCTACAAACACTTTTGAGTCGCTAATTCACCTACCAACGTGTGTTTTTGGACTGTGGGAGGAAACTGGAGCACCCGGAGGAAACCCAAGCAGACACAGGGAGAACACACCACACTCCTCACAGACAGTCACCCGGAGGAAACCCACGCAGACACAGGGAGAACACACCACACTCCTCACAGACAGTCACCCGGAGGAAACCCACACAGACACAGGGAGAACACACCACACTCCTCACAGACAGTCACCCGGAGGAAACCCACGCAGACACAGGGAGAACACACTAGTGATGTGTCGGTTGCGAACGAACCGGTTCAAAGAGCTCACTCTTGTAAGTGAAGTTTTTTTCTAAGGCTTGTCATTCAACCAATCAGAGAACAACAAGCAAGTTCCAACCCTTCAACCCTCCAAGCTGAGACACTTTGTTTTCCCGAATCTCAATCTCCTCAATCTGCCTTCCAAAAAATAGTTTAAGAATATGTTAAATCAGTTAAATGTTTGTTGACAGTTGTGGTTGTTTTAATCACTACCGTTGAATGCTGCTGTTTTGAACTTTGCAGACTATTTGTTTATTTTATTGCCCATAAATGGATGATTAATTTAATAAGCTCTTTTGTAATACCTACCTTTTGGGTTCCATTGGCTATGTTTCAGAGTTTACAAGTGATTTTTTTATTAAGGTGTTTAAATAAAAATCCAGTTATTTATACAATTAAAAGTGTGAGTGCAATCAGTGAGTTATTACAAGACAGCCATAAAACAATTGGCCATTGCAACACTATTTATTATTTTTAATATTGAACAATAATATTTTCTCCATATAGTCATATAAAATGTAGGTAATATTGTTCTGTACAAGTGGAAGTAAGTGGTAAAACAAAGAGCCATTTAGGAGCCGAAAGAGCCAGCTCCCCAAAAAGAGCCGAAATTCCCATCACTAGAACACACCACACTCCAAATATGTTTCTGAGCATGAAGGTTTATGAGGCTTTTTTATGCTGAAGAAATTTCTGATTTCAGGGATTATTCATTCATTCATTCATTCATTCATTATCTGTAACCCTTATCCAGTTCAGGGTTGCGGTGGGTCCAGAGCCTACCTGGAATCATTGGGAGCAAGGTGGAAATACACCCTGGAGGGGGCGCCAGTCCTTCACAGGGCAACGCACACACACACACACACAAACATTCACTCACACCTACGGACACTTTTGAGTCGCCAATCCACCTACCAACTTGGAGCAGGAATCAAATCCACAACCTCCAGGCCCCTGGAGCTGTGTGACTGTGACACTACCTGCTGCTCCACCCTGATTTCAGGGTTTAGCATTAAAATATTTCTCGTGCGTGTGTCTGTGTGTGTCTGTGTGTGAGTGCGTTCGTAAAACAACCTTGGGTATTAGAAAGGCACTATATAAATGTTACCTATTATTATTATTATCATTATTGTTGTTGTTGTTATTATTATTATTGTTATTAATATTATAGAGATATGCAGAGCTTGAATTAGCAAACACATTTTTCTTCGTCCATGACAAACACAGTGCAGTTCAAAAGATGAGAATCAACATTTTCAACATTATTATAAATATTATTAAAAGTTAATTATAAGGATAATAATTGCTAAAAAATACACTCTTTGGCCAAATGCTTATTCCACATTCCTTCTGAGGTTACAGCTACAAGTACAGACACTGTGATGATCCAGTTTGCCACAGTACCACTTCTGCTCTTCTGGACAGACTTTACACTGGATGTTAAAACATTACAGTGATGATCTGATGCCATTCAGCCAACAACATGAGAACAGTCATTTACCAGTGTTGGGGAATTAGGTCTGGATCTTAAACAAATACCTAAACACATCTTAAAGGTACTAGACAGAACACAAAATACACACAAACTAGTCATGAATGTCAAATCGAGGGCAGCTTTATTTGTTTAGCACTTCTTAATACATGGAGGAGTCATAAGGCAGATGCAGAATTGTATAAGAAAATAGTCCCATGTGAGCAAGCCAAAGGCGACAGTGGCAAGGAAAAACTCCCTCGAAGCTGGAGGAAGAAACCTTGGGAGGAACCAAGACTCACAATGGGGACCCATCCTCCTCTGGTCAGAGCACTTAAAAGAACACTAGATAACATTTGGCTGGACCTGAAAATTTGGCTTGTTGGATATTCATGTGTTGGGTAGGTATTCAGTTTTTTTCTCTTTTTTTTTTTTTTTGGAGACCCTAAACTGCCTCCCTGGAGCTCTGCTTAACCCATGCACACACCGTACCCTCTCCATGGCACAGCGTATCCACAGGTTAGCGAGCTAGGCTAGCGAGCGAAGCCGCTCTGAGAGGAAACCAGCCTGGACACAGGGATTTTTTTTGTGTGTGTGTATTCAGGACCTCCTTCTGAACACGGAAGTTAACCTCTTCCAGAAGCTTTTCTTATTTTTCTCCAAGATCTTTTCTTCCTTTGCTTCCCTGTGTTCTTCTTGTGGCATCTTTGTAATCATCTCCATCTGTTCATCCATTGTTCCAAGTTCTGCCAATAATACCTCCAACACTCGTTCCAGTCCTTCAATCCTCGCGTGTAACTGAGAATTTTGCCTCTGCAGTAAATCTATCTGCCTTTGTTCTTTATTTCTTTCACTGAGACTCATCATCAGTGACTTCTCCACACTAATACTGTTCGCCAGAATCCTCCTCCAAGCTCCCCTCACTTCCTCCTCATCCGTACTAATCTGATAGATCTTTTCTTGCAAGTACGAAAGGTCTTTCAAATGATCCATTTTAGGCCCAAGAAAAGGACTTAAAAGTTAGTGGTTTTTTAAAAGCAACTTTAAACAGAAGCTGATGTGCTGAATGCTCACAGTTCTCCCGTCAAAGTCTGAATGACTCGAACAGGTCCTCTGTGGCTCTATATATACACGTTCAGCGATGACATCACAAAGGAATATCTGGGCCCTGTCACTGAGTTCTAGAAGAATCACGAATGTTCAGTATGTTCGGGAAAGCCGAAGAAGGTCACAGAAGCAGAGTGAAGGCTCATTCATACTGCCTTTAAGTACATTTACTGATCGCGATCGTTTTTAACGTTGTTGATACAGAGTATATTCAGCTCTGAAAACACCTCTAGAAATGAGCGCTTCTGCAGAGGGCACGTGCAATAATACTGCTGTTATTTCTCACTTCATTCGTTCAAAACACACAGAATGCGCTGTAGACTTCAGCAGGGATTTGCTGTCAGAACCTGCCTGAACGTGGCGTCGTTTCCAAGGCAACAAACACAACGTTCTTTATTTCTATTACAAACAACAATACATTTGCTCATTTTTTCACTGCTATACTTTACTTCCATTCTTTCTAAAATAGGTTATATGCTTTTAAAATCCTATATTATTGGATTATTTTATCAAGTATTAGTTTGGAGCGGACAGCGCTCAAAATGAAATTTAGAAAATATGCTGGAATCGGCTCCGAATCTCGACTCCTTGCACTGGAATCAACCGAACTGACTCCTAGCACTAAGATTGTGACAAAGAGTCGACACACTGCTGGGCATCTCGGAGTCAAGGAATTGATTTTTTAAGGAGTCGACTCCCTCGGTGTGCTGTTGCTGGACAAAGCGCTGTTTTAGTGTTTATTTGTGATTACATATTTTATGTCATTTATTTGTAAAGTATTTTGGAACTTACAGTTTTTAAATACTTTACATCGTGTTTTGTTTTTGCTTGTTTATTTTAAACCTCGTTTATCCCAGAGCAGTGTAGAGAGAGAGAGCTCCTTTAACACCGTTGACTCCAATGAACCAGGATTTTTTTTTTTTTCAACAATTTTTCTTCCACCTCTGTGTTACAATTTTCTGTAAAGTACAGACACGTGTGTATTAAAGCCGCTAAGGCTGTGTTTTTTTGTGATATATACGAGGAAGAGTGGAATGACAGCAGTATTACAGGTGTAAAGTTAGTGTAGTGCAGGTTTTATAAGAGGTACGTGAGGAATAAAGGGTATTAAAAGGTAAGATATTCGTGGTTTGTGTTTTTACGAATATAACGAGCGGTATTAACAGTGTTTAATGTATTTTGAACAAAGAAAAAGAGGAAAAAGACTTAAAAAAAAAAAAAGTTAAGAATTTTCGCAGTTACCCTTTTTAAGTTGGAATTGAAAATTCAAACAAGAGGCTAGTGAATTACGCCAGTGTTAGCCTCATATACTGACATTTGTTTAAGGTAGAAATAAACATTTGAACACGAAAAATGGAGAATAAGAAGCTAACGTCTTCCGAAAGTGACCTTTAAGGTGGAAAGGGGGAAATAAATAAGGAAGGCAACATCAGCTTCGACTAGTGACAACACTAGGAGCACAGAGAGCCGGTGTGTATTTGAGCCTGTGATTGACTTTACTCCGTGTGTTGTGTTGGTTTTGGTGCGGAAGGGAGACTTTAGTCACAGCTGTGAAACCAGCGGCTCTCTTTGCTCCGGTCTCAGTCGGTCAAATAAGCGCGATGCTTCTAGTGTTAAGGTGGAAATGAAAATGCTAATATGAAGATGGAAAGCTATTTTCTGATTTGACATCGTCATTTTTATCACTCGTTTCATATAAGTAAAAAAAAAAAACAAGCAAATTAGGTATTCATTTAATTTTTTTAGCGTATTGGCTTTCATTGAAAAGGCGAACATACCAATAGGGTTAAAGCATGACATACCTTAAGGCTACAACACACAGTGGTAGCCTTAAGAATGGCAGAAGTAAACTTAAGTCAGGTAGAAGCTAATTTAACTCAGCTAACGCTAGCTAGTGCTACCTCACGGAGGCGCAGAGCAGGAAATTTATCTGAGGTATCGCTAGCATAACTGACCTAGCGTTAGCAGGGAAGAAATAACATCAAAGCAATGCCAATGTTAATAAACACAGTACTTCCAAATTGGGTACACTAGAAGATACAGCGATAAACATCATAAATATAGGTTTAGTAAAAATCAACCTGAGTCAGGTAGCTAGTGACGTTAGCCTAGGTCTTTAATTCCTTCGGCAGAATGATAATGTCCGTTAGTCAGGAAACTGGGATTTACTTGCTGAACTCAACTAAGATCCTGATTAATACAAAACGGTTTTAATCTATAGATTAAAATTATGTGAATGAAAAAAACGTACAATGAGTCTAAGCAGTCATGTTACCAAACGGACCAATCACACAGCTCCACACACAGCCCCGGGAATGGAGAGCTTCCACACCCGCAGGGAACCACACCAGAACCCCGGACCCCTGACTTCAAATCGGACCAGAGATAAACAGCTCAAAAAACCATACCCCACCCACAGAAGAGAAAGCCTCTGATTTGAAAACGGCCTCAGGGTGTGTTCAGAATTGTCCAAACCAAACAAAATGAAACATAGTAAAATTTCAGTCACAGCGAGCGGAAACACAGCGAGCGGTGGTAAAATGGATAGGAATGGAGTTAAAACAGCACCAGAATTTCCTCTGCTACATGAACCACAGACGGTCTGCTACAGAGACATTAGGAGATTTGTCCTCAGCTCAGTGTTTGTTTTTAGTGCTCTTTGTTCCCTCGTGGGACACAATTATTGTTACATCTTGGGACTTCAGGTACTGTGTTTGGTTCATTTAGATGCCTTTGGCTCATATTGTATTCACACTTGAAACAAACCGCACCATTCATTCATTTATTCATTGTCTGTAACCCTTATCCAGTTCAGGGTCATGGTGGGTCCAGAGCCTACCTGGAATCATTGGGAGCAAGGCAGGAACACACCCTTGAGGGGGCGCCAGTCCTTCACAGGGCAACACTCACACATTTACTCACACCTACAAACACTTTTGAGTCGCTAATTCACCTACCAACGTGTGTTTTTGGACTGTGGGAGGAAACTGGAGCACCCGGAGGAAACCCAAGCAGACACAGGGAGAACACACCACACTCCTCACAGACAGTCACCCGGAGGAAACCCACGCAGACACAGGGAGAACACACCACACTCCTCACAGACAGTCACCCGGAGGAAACCCACACAGACACAGGGAGAACACACCACACTCCTCACAGACAGTCACCCGGAGGAAACCCACGCAGACACAGGGAGAACACACTAGTGATGTGTCGGTTGCGAACGAACCGGTTCAAAGAGCTCACTCTTGTAAGTGAAGTTTTTTTCTAAGGCTTGTCATTCAACCAATCAGAGAACAACAAGCAAGTTCCAACCCTTCAACCCTCCAAGCTGAGACACTTTGTTTTCCCGAATCTCAATCTCCTCAATCTGCCTTCCAAAAAATAGTTTAAGAATATGTTAAATCAGTTAAATGTTTGTTGACAGTTGTGGTTGTTTTAATCACTACCGTTGAATGCTGCTGTTTTGAACTTTGCAGACTATTTGTTTATTTTATTGCCCATAAATGGATGATTAATTTAATAAGCTCTTTTGTAATACCTACCTTTTGGGTTCCATTGGCTATGTTTCAGAGTTTACAAGTGATTTTTTTATTAAGGTGTTTAAATAAAAATCCAGTTATTTATACAATTAAAAGTGTGAGTGCAATCAGTGAGTTATTACAAGACAGCCATAAAACAATTGGCCATTGCAACACTATTTATTATTTTTAATATTGAACAATAATATTTTCTCCATATAGTCATATAAAATGTAGGTAATATTGTTCTGTACAAGTGGAAGTAAGTGGTAAAACAAAGAGCCATTTAGGAGCCGAAAGAGCCAGCTCCCCAAAAAGAGCCGAAATTCCCATCACTAGAACACACCACACTCCAAATATGTTTCTGAGCATGAAGGTTTATGAGGCTTTTTTATGCTGAAGAAATTTCTGATTTCAGGGATTATTCATTCATTCATTCATTCATTCATTATCTGTAACCCTTATCCAGTTCAGGGTTGCGGTGGGTCCAGAGCCTACCTGGAATCATTGGGAGCAAGGTGGAAATACACCCTGGAGGGGGCGCCAGTCCTTCACAGGGCAACGCACACACACACACACACAAACATTCACTCACACCTACGGACACTTTTGAGTCGCCAATCCACCTACCAACTTGGAGCAGGAATCAAATCCACAACCTCCAGGCCCCTGGAGCTGTGTGACTGTGACACTACCTGCTGCTCCACCCTGATTTCAGGGTTTAGCATTAAAATATTTCTCGTGCGTGTGTCTGTGTGTGTCTGTGTGTGAGTGCGTTCGTAAAACAACCTTGGGTATTAGAAAGGCACTATATAAATGTTACCTATTATTATTATTATCATTATTGTTGTTGTTGTTATTATTATTATTGTTATTAATATTATAGAGATATGCAGAGCTTGAATTAGCAAACACATTTTTCTTCGTCCATGACAAACACAGTGCAGTTCAAAAGATGAGAATCAACATTTTCAACATTATTATAAATATTATTAAAAGTTAATTATAAGGATAATAATTGCTAAAAAATACACTCTTTGGCCAAATGCTTATTCCACATTCCTTCTGAGGTTACAGCTACAAGTACAGACACTGTGATGATCCAGTTTGCCACAGTACCACTTCTGCTCTTCTGGACAGACTTTACACTGGATGTTAAAACATTACAGTGATGATCTGATGCCATTCAGCCAACAACATGAGAACAGTCATTTACCAGTGTTGGGGAATTAGGTCTGGATCTTAAACAAATACCTAAACACATCTTAAAGGTACTAGACAGAACACAAAATACACACAAACTAGTCATGAATGTCAAATCGAGGGCAGCTTTATTTGTTTAGCACTTCTTAATACATGGAGGAGTCATAAGGCAGATGCAGAATTGTATAAGAAAATAGTCCCATGTGAGCAAGCCAAAGGCGACAGTGGCAAGGAAAAACTCCCTCGAAGCTGGAGGAAGAAACCTTGGGAGGAACCAAGACTCACAATGGGGACCCATCCTCCTCTGGTCAGAGCACTTAAAAGAACACTAGATAACATTTGGCTGGACCTGAAAATTTGGCTTGTTGGATATTCATGTGTTGGGTAGGTATTCAGTTTTTTTCTCTTTTTTTTTTTTTTTGGAGACCCTAAACTGCCTCCCTGGAGCTCTGCTTAACCCATGCACACACCGTACCCTCTCCATGGCACAGCGTATCCACAGGTTAGCGAGCTAGGCTAGCGAGCGAAGCCGCTCTGAGAGGAAACCAGCCTGGACACAGGGATTTTTTTTGTGTGTGTGTATTCAGGACCTCCTTCTGAACACGGAAGTTAACCTCTTCCAGAAGCTTTTCTTATTTTTCTCCAAGATCTTTTCTTCCTTTGCTTCCCTGTGTTCTTCTTGTGGCATCTTTGTAATCATCTCCATCTGTTCATCCATTGTTCCAAGTTCTGCCAATAATACCTCCAACACTCGTTCCAGTCCTTCAATCCTCGCGTGTAACTGAGAATTTTGCCTCTGCAGTAAATCTATCTGCCTTTGTTCTTTATTTCTTTCACTGAGACTCTTCATCAGTGACTTCTCCACACTAATACTGTTCGCCAGAATCCTCCTCCAAGCTCCCCTCACTTCCTCCTCATCCGTACTAATCTGATAGATCTTTTCTTGCAAGTACGAAAGGTCTTTCAAATGATCCATTTTAGGCCCAAGAAAAGGACTTAAAAGTTAGTGGTTTTTTAAAAGCAACTTTAAACAGAAGCTGATGTGCTGAATGCTCACAGTTCTCCCGTCAAAGTCTGAATGACTCGAACAGGTCCTCTGTGGCTCTATATATACACGTTCAGCGATGACATCACAAAGGAATATCTGGGCCCTGTCACTGAGTTCTAGAAGAATCACGAATGTTCAGTATGTTCGGGAAAGCCGAAGAAGGTCACAGAAGCAGAGTGAAGGCTCATTCATACTGCCTTTAAGTACATTTACTGATCGCGATCGTTTTTAACGTTGTTGATACAGAGTATATTCAGCTCTGAAAACACCTCTAGAAATGAGCGCTTCTGCAGAGGGCACGTGCAATAATACTGCTGTTATTTCTCACTTCATTCGTTCAAAACACACAGAATGCGCTGTAGACTTCAGCAGGGATTTGCTGTCAGCAACTGCCCGAACGTGGCGTCGTTTCCAAGGCAACAAACACAACGTTCTTTATTTCTATTACAAACAACAATACATTTGCTCATTTTTTCACTGCTATACTTTACTTCCATTCTTTCTAAAATAGGTTATATGCTTTTAAAATCCTATATTATTGGATTATTTTATCAAGTATTAGTTTGGAGCGGACAGCGCTCAAAATGAAATTTAGAAAATATGCTGGAATCGGCTCCGAATCTCGACTCCTTGCACTGGAATCAACCGAACTGACTCCTAGCACTAAGATTGTGACAAAGAGTCGACACACTGCTGGGCATCTCGGAGTCAAGGAATTGATTTTTTAAGGAGTCGACTCCCTCGGTGTGCTGTTGCTGGACAAAGCGCTGTTTTAGTGTTTATTTGTGATTACATATTTTATGTCATTTATTTGTAAAGTATTTTGGAACTTACAGTTTTTAAATACTTTACATCGTGTTTTGTTTTTGCTTGTTTATTTTAAACCTCGTTTATCCCAGAGCAGTGTAGAGAGAGAGAGCTCCTTTAACACCGTTGACTCCAATGAACCAGGATTTTTTTTTTTTTCAACAATTTTTCTTCCACCTCTGTGTTACAATTTTCTGTAAAGTACAGACACGTGTGTATTAAAGCCGCTAAGGCTGTGTTTTTTTGTGATATATACGAGGAAGAGTGGAATGACAGCAGTATTACAGGTGTAAAGTTAGTGTAGTGCAGGTTTTATAAGAGGTACGTGAGGAATAAAGGGTATTAAAAGGTAAGATATTCGTGGTTTGTGTTTTTACGAATATAACGAGCGGTATTAACAGTGTTTAATGTATTTTGAACAAAGAAAAAGAGGAAAAAGACTTAAAAAAAAAAAAAGTTAAGAATTTTCGCAGTTACCCTTTTTAAGTTGGAATTGAAAATTCAAACAAGAGGCTAGTGAATTACGCCAGTGTTAGCCTCATATACTGACATTTGTTTAAGGTAGAAATAAACATTTGAACACGAAAAATGGAGAATAAGAAGCTAACGTCTTCCGAAAGTGACCTTTAAGGTGGAAAGGGGGAAATAAATAAGGAAGGCAACATCAGCTTCGACTAGTGACAACACTAGGAGCACAGAGAGCCGGTGTGTATTTGAGCCTGTGATTGACTTTACTCCGTGTGTTGTGTTGGTTTTGGTGCGGAAGGGAGACTTTAGTCACAGCTGTGAAACCAGCGGCTCTCTTTGCTCCGGTCTCAGTCGGTCAAATAAGCGCGATGCTTCTAGTGTTAAGGTGGAAATGAAAATGCTAATATGAAGATGGAAAGCTATTTTCTGATTTGACATCGTCATTTTTATCACTCGTTTCATATAAGTAAAAAAAAAAAACAAGCAAATTAGGTATTCATTTAATTTTTTTAGCGTATTGGCTTTCATTGAAAAGGCGAACATACCAATAGGGTTAAAGCATGACATACCTTAAGGCTACAACACACAGTGGTAGCCTTAAGAATGGCAGAAGTAAACTTAAGTCAGGTAGAAGCTAATTTAACTCAGCTAACGCTAGCTAGTGCTACCTCACGGAGGCGCAGAGCAGGAAATTTATCTGAGGTATCGCTAGCATAACTGACCTAGCGTTAGCAGGGAAGAAATAACATCAAAGCAATGCCAATGTTAATAAACACAGTACTTCCAAATTGGGTACACTAGAAGATACAGCGATAAACATCATAAATATAGGTTTAGTAAAAATCAACCTGAGTCAGGTAGCTAGTGACGTTAGCCTAGGTCTTTAATTCCTTCGGCAGAATGATAATGTCCGTTAGTCAGGAAACTGGGATTTACTTGCTGAACTCAACTAAGATCCTGATTAATACAAAACGGTTTTAATCTATAGATTAAAATTATGTAAATGAAAAAAACGTACAATGAGTCTAAGCAGTCATGTTACCAAACGGACCAATCACACAGCTCCACACACAGCCCCGGGAATGGAGAGCTTCCACACCCGCAGGGAACCACACCAGAACCCCGGACCCCTGACTTCAAATCGGACCAGAGATAAACAGCTCAAAAAACCATACCCCACCCACAGAAGAGAAAGCCTCTGATTTGAAAACGGCCTCAGGGTGTGTTCAGAATTGTCCAAACCAAACAAAATGAAACATAGTAAAATTTCAGTCACAGCGAGCGGAAACACAGCGAGCGATGGTAAAATGGATAGGAATGGAGTTAAAACAGCACCAGAATTTCCTCTGCTACATGAACCACAGACGGTCTGCTACAGAGACATTAGGAGATTTGTCCTCAGCTCAGTGTTTGTTTTTAGTGCTCTTTGTTCCCTCGTGGGACACAATTATTGTTACATCTTGGGACTTCAGGTACTGTGTTTGGTTCATTTAGATGCCTTTGGCTCATATTGTATTCACACTTGAAACAAACCGCACCATTCATTCATTTATTCATTGTCTGTAACCCTTATCCAGTTCAGGGTCATGGTGGGTCCAGAGCCTACCTGGAATCATTGGGAGCAAGGCAGGAACACACCCTTGAGGGGGCGCCAGTCCTTCACAGGGCAACACTCACACATTTACTCACACCTACAAACACTTTTGAGTCGCTAATTCACCTACCAACGTGTGTTTTTGGACTGTGGGAGGAAACTGGAGCACCCGGAGGAAACCCAAGCAGACACAGGGAGAACACACCACACTCCTCACAGACAGTCACCCGGAGGAAACCCACGCAGACACAGGGAGAACACACCACACTCCTCACAGACAGTCACCCGGAGGAAACCCACACAGACACAGGGAGAACACACCACACTCCTCACAGACAGTCACCCGGAGGAAACCCACGCAGACACAGGGAGAACACACTAGTGATGTGTCGGTTGCGAACGAACCGGTTCAAAGAGCTCACTCTTGTAAGTGAAGTTTTTTTCTAAGGCTTGTCATTCAACCAATCAGAGAACAACAAGCAAGTTCCAACCCTTCAACCCTCCAAGCTGAGACACTTTGTTTTCCCGAATCTCAATCTCCTCAATCTGCCTTCCAAAAAATAGTTTAAGAATATGTTAAATCAGTTAAATGTTTGTTGACAGTTGTGGTTGTTTTAATCACTACCGTTGAATGCTGCTGTTTTGAACTTTGCAGACTATTTGTTTATTTTATTGCCCATAAATGGATGATTAATTTAATAAGCTCTTTTGTAATACCTACCTTTTGGGTTCCATTGGCTATGTTTCAGAGTTTACAAGTGATTTTTTTATTAAGGTGTTTAAATAAAAATCCAGTTATTTATACAATTAAAAGTGTGAGTGCAATCAGTGAGTTATTACAAGACAGCCATAAAACAATTGGCCATTGCAACACTATTTATTATTTTTAATATTGAACAATAATATTTTCTCCATATAGTCATATAAAATGTAGGTAATATTGTTCTGTACAAGTGGAAGTAAGTGGTAAAACAAAGAGCCATTTAGGAGCCGAAAGAGCCAGCTCCCCAAAAAGAGCCGAAATTCCCATCACTAGAACACACCACACTCCAAATATGTTTCTGAGCATGAAGGTTTATGAGGCTTTTTTATGCTGAAGAAATTTCTGATTTCAGGGATTATTCATTCATTCATTCATTCATTCATTATCTGTAACCCTTATCCAGTTCAGGGTTGCGGTGGGTCCAGAGCCTACCTGGAATCATTGGGAGCAAGGTGGAAATACACCCTGGAGGGGGCGCCAGTCCTTCACAGGGCAACGCACACACACACACACACAAACATTCACTCACACCTACGGACACTTTTGAGTCGCCAATCCACCTACCAACTTGGAGCAGGAATCAAATCCACAACCTCCAGGCCCCTGGAGCTGTGTGACTGTGACACTACCTGCTGCTCCACCCTGATTTCAGGGTTTAGCATTAAAATATTTCTCGTGCGTGTGTCTGTGTGTGTCTGTGTGTGAGTGCGTTCGTAAAACAACCTTGGGTATTAGAAAGGCACTATATAAATGTTACCTATTATTATTATTATCATTATTGTTGTTGTTGTTATTATTATTATTGTTATTAATATTATAGAGATATGCAGAGCTTGAATTAGCAAACACATTTTTCTTCGTCCATGACAAACACAGTGCAGTTCAAAAGATGAGAATCAACATTTTCAACATTATTATAAATATTATTAAAAGTTAATTATAAGGATAATAATTGCTAAAAAATACACTCTTTGGCCAAATGCTTATTCCACATTCCTTCTGAGGTTACAGCTACAAGTACAGACACTGTGATGATCCAGTTTGCCACAGTACCACTTCTGCTCTTCTGGACAGACTTTACACTGGATGTTAAAACATTACAGTGATGATCTGATGCCATTCAGCCAACAACATGAGAACAGTCATTTACCAGTGTTGGGGAATTAGGTCTGGATCTTAAACAAATACCTAAACACATCTTAAAGGTACTAGACAGAACACAAAATACACACAAACTAGTCATGAATGTCAAATCGAGGGCAGCTTTATTTGTTTAGCACTTCTTAATACATGGAGGAGTCATAAGGCAGATGCAGAATTGTATAAGAAAATAGTCCCATGTGAGCAAGCCAAAGGCGACAGTGGCAAGGAAAAACTCCCTCGAAGCTGGAGGAAGAAACCTTGGGAGGAACCAAGACTCACAATGGGGACCCATCCTCCTCTGGTCAGAGCACTTAAAAGAACACTAGATAACATTTGGCTGGACCTGAAAATTTGGCTTGTTGGATATTCATGTGTTGGGTAGGTATTCAGTTTTTTTCTCTTTTTTTTTTTTTTTGGAGACCCTAAACTGCCTCCCTGGAGCTCTGCTTAACCCATGCACACACCGTACCCTCTCCATGGCACAGCGTATCCACAGGTTAGCGAGCTAGGCTAGCGAGCGAAGCCGCTCCGAGAGGAAACCAGCCTGGACACAGGGATTTTTTTTGTGTGTGTGTATTCAGGACCTCCTTCTGAACACGGAAGTTAACCTCTTCCAGAAGCTTTTCTTATTTTTCTCCAAGATCTTTTCTTCCTTTGCTTCCCTGTGTTCTTCTTGTGGCATCTTTGTAATCATCTCCATCTGTTCATCCATTGTTCCAAGTTCTGCCAATAATACCTCCAACACTCGTTCCAGTCCTTCAATCCTCGCGTGTAACTGAGAATTTTGCCTCTGCAGTAAATCTATCTGCCTTTGTTCTTTATTTCTTTCACTGAGACTCTTCATCAGTGACTTCTCCACACTAATACTGTTCGCCAGAATCCTCCTCCAAGCTCCCCTCACTTCCTCCTCATCCGTACTAATCTGATAGATCTTTTCTTGCAAGTACGAAAGGTCTTTCAAATGATCCATTTTAGGCCCAAGAAAAGGACTTAAAAGTTAGTGGTTTTTTAAAAGCAACTTTAAACAGAAGCTGATGTGCTGAATGCTCACAGTTCTCCCGTCAAAGTCTGAATGACTCGAACAGGTCCTCTGTGGCTCTATATATACACGTTCAGCGATGACATCACAAAGGAATATCTGGGCCCTGTCACTGAGTTCTAGAAGAATCACGAATGTTCAGTATGTTCGGGAAAGCCGAAGAAGGTCACAGAAGCAGAGTGAAGGCTCATTCATACTGCCTTTAAGTACATTTACTGATCGCGATCGTTTTTAACGTTGTTGATACAGAGTATATTCAGCTCTGAAAACACCTCTAGAAATGAGCGCTTCTGCAGAGGGCACGTGCAATAATACTGCTGTTATTTCTCACTTCATTCGTTCAAAACACACAGAATGCGCTGTAGACTTCAGCAGGGATTTGCTGTCAGAACCTGCCTGAACGTGGCGTCGTTTCCAAGGCAACAAACACAACGTTCTTTATTTCTATTACAAACAACAATACATTTGCTCATTTTTTCACTGCTATACTTTACTTCCATTCTTTCTAAAATAGGTTATATGCTTTTAAAATCCTATATTATTGGATTATTTTATCAAGTATTAGTTTGGAGCGGACAGCGCTCAAAATGAAATTTAGAAAATATGCTGGAATCGGCTCCGAATCTCGACTCCTTGCACTGGAATCAACCGAACTGACTCCTAGCACTAAGATTGTGACAAAGAGTCGACACACTGCTGGGCATCTCGGAGTCAAGGAATTGATTTTTTAAGGAGTCGACTCCCTCGGTGTGCTGTTGCTGGACAAAGCGCTGTTTTAGTGTTTATTTGTGATTACATATTTTATGTCATTTATTTGTAAAGTATTTTGGAACTTACAGTTTTTAAATACTTTACATCGTGTTTTGTTTTTGCTTGTTTATTTTAAACCTCGTTTATCCCAGAGCAGTGTAGAGAGAGAGAGCTCCTTTAACACCGTTGACTCCAATGAACCAGGATTTTTTTTTTTTTCAACAATTTTTCTTCCACCTCTGTGTTACAATTTTCTGTAAAGTACAGACACGTGTGTATTAAAGCCGCTAAGGCTGTGTTTTTTTGTGATATATACGAGGAAGAGTGGAATGACAGCAGTATTACAGGTGTAAAGTTAGTGTAGTGCAGGTTTTATAAGAGGTACGTGAGGAATAAAGGGTATTAAAAGGTAAGATATTCGTGGTTTGTGTTTTTACGAATATAACGAGCGGTATTAACAGTGTTTAATGTATTTTGAACAAAGAAAAAGAGGAAAAAGACTTAAAAAAAAAAAAAGTTAAGAATTTTCGCAGTTACCCTTTTTAAGTTGGAATTGAAAATTCAAACAAGAGGCTAGTGAATTACGCCAGTGTTAGCCTCATATACTGACATTTGTTTAAGGTAGAAATAAACATTTGAACACGAAAAATGGAGAATAAGAAGCTAACGTCTTCCGAAAGTGACCTTTAAGGTGGAAAGGGGGAAATAAATAAGGAAGGCAACATCAGCTTCGACTAGTGACAACACTAGGAGCACAGAGAGCCGGTGTGTATTTGAGCCTGTGATTGACTTTACTCCGTGTGTTGTGTTGGTTTTGGTGCGGAAGGGAGACTTTAGTCACAGCTGTGAAACCAGCGGCTCTCTTTGCTCCGGTCTCAGTCGGTCAAATAAGCGCGATGCTTCTAGTGTTAAGGTGGAAATGAAAATGCTAATATGAAGATGGAAAGCTATTTTCTGATTTGACATCGTCATTTTTATCACTCGTTTCATATAAGTAAAAAAAAAAAACAAGCAAATTAGGTATTCATTTAATTTTTTTAGCGTATTGGCTTTCATTGAAAAGGCGAACATACCAATAGGGTTAAAGCATGACATACCTTAAGGCTACAACACACAGTGGTAGCCTTAAGAATGGCAGAAGTAAACTTAAGTCAGGTAGAAGCTAATTTAACTCAGCTAACGCTAGCTAGTGCTACCTCACGGAGGCGCAGAGCAGGAAATTTATCTGAGGTATCGCTAGCATAACTGACCTAGCGTTAGCAGGGAAGAAATAACATCAAAGCAATGCCAATGTTAATAAACACAGTACTTCCAAATTGGGTACACTAGAAGATACAGCGATAAACATCATAAATATAGGTTTAGTAAAAATCAACCTGAGTCAGGTAGCTAGTGACGTTAGCCTAGGTCTTTAATTCCTTCGGCAGAATGATAATGTCCGTTAGTCAGGAAACTGGGATTTACTTGCTGAACTCAACTAAGATCCTGATTAATACAAAACGGTTTTAATCTATAGATTAAAATTATGTGAATGAAAAAAACGTACAATGAGTCTAAGCAGTCATGTTACCAAACGGACCAATCACACAGCTCCACACACAGCCCCGGGAATGGAGAGCTTCCACACCCGCAGGGAACCACACCAGAACCCCGGACCCCTGACTTCAAATCGGACCAGAGATAAACAGCTCAAAAAACCATACCCCACCCACAGAAGAGAAAGCCTCTGATTTGAAAACGGCCTCAGGGTGTGTTCAGAATTGTCCAAACCAAACAAAATGAAACATAGTAAAATTTCAGTCACAGCGAGCGGAAACACAGCGAGCGGTGGTAAAATGGATAGGAATGGAGTTAAAACAGCACCAGAATTTCCTCTGCTACATGAACCACAGACGGTCTGCTACAGAGACATTAGGAGATTTGTCCTCAGCTCAGTGTTTGTTTTTAGTGCTCTTTGTTCCCTCGTGGGACACAATTATTGTTACATCTTGGGACTTCAGGTACTGTGTTTGGTTCATTTAGATGCCTTTGGCTCATATTGTATTCACACTTGAAACAAACCGCACCATTCATTCATTTATTCATTGTCTGTAACCCTTATCCAGTTCAGGGTCATGGTGGGTCCAGAGCCTACCTGGAATCATTGGGAGCAAGGCAGGAACACACCCTTGAGGGGGCGCCAGTCCTTCACAGGGCAACACTCACACATTTACTCACACCTACAAACACTTTTGAGTCGCTAATTCACCTACCAACGTGTGTTTTTGGACTGTGGGAGGAAACTGGAGCACCCGGAGGAAACCCAAGCAGACACAGGGAGAACACACCACACTCCTCACAGACAGTCACCCGGAGGAAACCCACGCAGACACAGGGAGAACACACCACACTCCTCACAGACAGTCACCCGGAGGAAACCCACACAGACACAGGGAGAACACACCACACTCCTCACAGACAGTCACCCGGAGGAAACCCACGCAGACACAGGGAGAACACACTAGTGATGTGTCGGTTGCGAACGAACCGGTTCAAAGAGCTCACTCTTGTAAGTGAAGTTTTTTTCTAAGGCTTGTCATTCAACCAATCAGAGAACAACAAGCAAGTTCCAACCCTTCAACCCTCCAAGCTGAGACACTTTGTTTTCCCGAATCTCAATCTCCTCAATCTGCCTTCCAAAAAATAGTTTAAGAATATGTTAAATCAGTTAAATGTTTGTTGACAGTTGTGGTTGTTTTAATCACTACCGTTGAATGCTGCTGTTTTGAACTTTGCAGACTATTTGTTTATTTTATTGCCCATAAATGGATGATTAATTTAATAAGCTCTTTTGTAATACCTACCTTTTGGGTTCCATTGGCTATGTTTCAGAGTTTACAAGTGATTTTTTTATTAAGGTGTTTAAATAAAAATCCAGTTATTTATACAATTAAAAGTGTGAGTGCAATCAGTGAGTTATTACAAGACAGCCATAAAACAATTGGCCATTGCAACACTATTTATTATTTTTAATATTGAACAATAATATTTTCTCCATATAGTCATATAAAATGTAGGTAATATTGTTCTGTACAAGTGGAAGTAAGTGGTAAAACAAAGAGCCATTTAGGAGCCGAAAGAGCCAGCTCCCCAAAAAGAGCCGAAATTCCCATCACTAGAACACACCACACTCCAAATATGTTTCTGAGCATGAAGGTTTATGAGGCTTTTTTATGCTGAAGAAATTTCTGATTTCAGGGATTATTCATTCATTCATTCATTCATTCATTATCTGTAACCCTTATCCAGTTCAGGGTTGCGGTGGGTCCAGAGCCTACCTGGAATCATTGGGAGCAAGGTGGAAATACACCCTGGAGGGGGCGCCAGTCCTTCACAGGGCAACGCACACACACACACACACAAACATTCACTCACACCTACGGACACTTTTGAGTCGCCAATCCACCTACCAACTTGGAGCAGGAATCAAATCCACAACCTCCAGGCCCCTGGAGCTGTGTGACTGTGACACTACCTGCTGCTCCACCCTGATTTCAGGGTTTAGCATTAAAATATTTCTCGTGCGTGTGTCTGTGTGTGTCTGTGTGTGAGTGCGTTCGTAAAACAACCTTGGGTATTAGAAAGGCACTATATAAATGTTACCTATTATTATTATTATCATTATTGTTGTTGTTGTTATTATTATTATTGTTATTAATATTATAGAGATATGCAGAGCTTGAATTAGCAAACACATTTTTCTTCGTCCATGACAAACACAGTGCAGTTCAAAAGATGAGAATCAACATTTTCAACATTATTATAAATATTATTAAAAGTTAATTATAAGGATAATAATTGCTAAAAAATACACTCTTTGGCCAAATGCTTATTCCACATTCCTTCTGAGGTTACAGCTACAAGTACAGACACTGTGATGATCCAGTTTGCCACAGTACCACTTCTGCTCTTCTGGACAGACTTTACACTGGATGTTAAAACATTACAGTGATGATCTGATGCCATTCAGCCAACAACATGAGAACAGTCATTTACCAGTGTTGGGGAATTAGGTCTGGATCTTAAACAAATACCTAAACACATCTTAAAGGTACTAGACAGAACACAAAATACACACAAACTAGTCATGAATGTCAAATCGAGGGCAGCTTTATTTGTTTAGCACTTCTTAATACATGGAGGAGTCATAAGGCAGATGCAGAATTGTATAAGAAAATAGTCCCATGTGAGCAAGCCAAAGGCGACAGTGGCAAGGAAAAACTCCCTCGAAGCTGGAGGAAGAAACCTTGGGAGGAACCAAGACTCACAATGGGGACCCATCCTCCTCTGGTCAGAGCACTTAAAAGAACACTAGATAACATTTGGCTGGACCTGAAAATTTGGCTTGTTGGATATTCATGTGTTGGGTAGGTATTCAGTTTTTTTCTCTTTTTTTTTTTTTTTGGAGACCCTAAACTGCCTCCCTGGAGCTCTGCTTAACCCATGCACACACCGTACCCTCTCCATGGCACAGCGTATCCACAGGTTAGCGAGCTAGGCTAGCGAGCGAAGCCGCTCTGAGAGGAAACCAGCCTGGACACAGGGATTTTTTTTGTGTGTGTGTATTCAGGACCTCCTTCTGAACACGGAAGTTAACCTCTTCCAGAAGCTTTTCTTATTTTTCTCCAAGATCTTTTCTTCCTTTGCTTCCCTGTGTTCTTCTTGTGGCATCTTTGTAATCATCTCCATCTGTTCATCCATTGTTCCAAGTTCTGCCAATAATACCTCCAACACTCGTTCCAGTCCTTCAATCCTCGCGTGTAACTGAGAATTTTGCCTCTGCAGTAAATCTATCTGCCTTTGTTCTTTATTTCTTTCACTGAGACTCTTCATCAGTGACTTCTCCACACTAATACTGTTCGCCAGAATCCTCCTCCAAGCTCCCCTCACTTCCTCCTCATCCGTACTAATCTGATAGATCTTTTCTTGCAAGTACGAAAGGTCTTTCAAATGATCCATTTTAGGCCCAAGAAAAGGACTTAAAAGTTAGTGGTTTTTTAAAAGCAACTTTAAACAGAAGCTGATGTGCTGAATGCTCACAGTTCTCCCGTCAAAGTCTGAATGACTCGAACAGGTCCTCTGTGGCTCTATATATACACGTTCAGCGATGACATCACAAAGGAATATCTGGGCCCTGTCACTGAGTTCTAGAAGAATCACGAATGTTCAGTATGTTCGGGAAAGCCGAAGAAGGTCACAGAAGCAGAGTGAAGGCTCATTCATACTGCCTTTAAGTACATTTACTGATCGCGATCGTTTTTAACGTTGTTGATACAGAGTATATTCAGCTCTGAAAACACCTCTAGAAATGAGCGCTTCTGCAGAGGGCACGTGCAATAATACTGCTGTTATTTCTCACTTCATTCGTTCAAAACACACAGAATGCGCTGTAGACTTCAGCAGGGATTTGCTGTCAGCAACTGCCCGAACGTGGCGTCGTTTCCAAGGCAACAAACACAACGTTCTTTATTTCTATTACAAACAACAATACATTTGCTCATTTTTTCACTGCTATACTTTACTTCCATTCTTTCTAAAATAGGTTATATGCTTTTAAAATCCTATATTATTGGATTATTTTATCAAGTATTAGTTTGGAGCGGACAGCGCTCAAAATGAAATTTAGAAAATATGCTGGAATCGGCTCCGAATCTCGACTCCTTGCACTGGAATCAACCGAACTGACTCCTAGCACTAAGATTGTGACAAAGAGTCGACACACTGCTGGGCATCTCGGAGTCAAGGAATTGATTTTTTAAGGAGTCGACTCCCTCGGTGTGCTGTTGCTGGACAAAGCGCTGTTTTAGTGTTTATTTGTGATTACATATTTTATGTCATTTATTTGTAAAGTATTTTGGAACTTACAGTTTTTAAATACTTTACATCGTGTTTTGTTTTTGCTTGTTTATTTTAAACCTCGTTTATCCCAGAGCAGTGTAGAGAGAGAGAGCTCCTTTAACACCGTTGACTCCAATGAACCAGGATTTTTTTTTTTTTCAACAATTTTTCTTCCACCTCTGTGTTACAATTTTCTGTAAAGTACAGACACGTGTGTATTAAAGCCGCTAAGGCTGTGTTTTTTTGTGATATATACGAGGAAGAGTGGAATGACAGCAGTATTACAGGTGTAAAGTTAGTGTAGTGCAGGTTTTATAAGAGGTACGTGAGGAATAAAGGGTATTAAAAGGTAAGATATTCGTGGTTTGTGTTTTTACGAATATAACGAGCGGTATTAACAGTGTTTAATGTATTTTGAACAAAGAAAAAGAGGAAAAAGACTTAAAAAAAAAAAAAGTTAAGAATTTTCGCAGTTACCCTTTTTAAGTTGGAATTGAAAATTCAAACAAGAGGCTAGTGAATTACGCCAGTGTTAGCCTCATATACTGACATTTGTTTAAGGTAGAAATAAACATTTGAACACGAAAAATGGAGAATAAGAAGCTAACGTCTTCCGAAAGTGACCTTTAAGGTGGAAAGGGGGAAATAAATAAGGAAGGCAACATCAGCTTCGACTAGTGACAACACTAGGAGCACAGAGAGCCGGTGTGTATTTGAGCCTGTGATTGACTTTACTCCGTGTGTTGTGTTGGTTTTGGTGCGGAAGGGAGACTTTAGTCACAGCTGTGAAACCAGCGGCTCTCTTTGCTCCGGTCTCAGTCGGTCAAATAAGCGCGATGCTTCTAGTGTTAAGGTGGAAATGAAAATGCTAATATGAAGATGGAAAGCTATTTTCTGATTTGACATCGTCATTTTTATCACTCGTTTCATATAAGTAAAAAAAAAAAACAAGCAAATTAGGTATTCATTTAATTTTTTTAGCGTATTGGCTTTCATTGAAAAGGCGAACATACCAATAGGGTTAAAGCATGACATACCTTAAGGCTACAACACACAGTGGTAGCCTTAAGAATGGCAGAAGTAAACTTAAGTCAGGTAGAAGCTAATTTAACTCAGCTAACGCTAGCTAGTGCTACCTCACGGAGGCGCAGAGCAGGAAATTTATCTGAGGTATCGCTAGCATAACTGACCTAGCGTTAGCAGGGAAGAAATAACATCAAAGCAATGCCAATGTTAATAAACACAGTACTTCCAAATTGGGTACACTAGAAGATACAGCGATAAACATCATAAATATAGGTTTAGTAAAAATCAACCTGAGTCAGGTAGCTAGTGACGTTAGCCTAGGTCTTTAATTCCTTCGGCAGAATGATAATGTCCGTTAGTCAGGAAACTGGGATTTACTTGCTGAACTCAACTAAGATCCTGATTAATACAAAACGGTTTTAATCTATAGATTAAAATTATGTAAATGAAAAAAACGTACAATGAGTCTAAGCAGTCATGTTACCAAACGGACCAATCACACAGCTCCACACACAGCCCCGGGAATGGAGAGCTTCCACACCCGCAGGGAACCACACCAGAACCCCGGACCCCTGACTTCAAATCGGACCAGAGATAAACAGCTCAAAAAACCATACCCCACCCACAGAAGAGAAAGCCTCTGATTTGAAAACGGCCTCAGGGTGTGTTCAGAATTGTCCAAACCAAACAAAATGAAACATAGTAAAATTTCAGTCACAGCGAGCGGAAACACAGCGAGCGATGGTAAAATGGATAGGAATGGAGTTAAAACAGCACCAGAATTTCCTCTGCTACATGAACCACAGACGGTCTGCTACAGAGACATTAGGAGATTTGTCCTCAGCTCAGTGTTTGTTTTTAGTGCTCTTTGTTCCCTCGTGGGACACAATTATTGTTACATCTTGGGACTTCAGGTACTGTGTTTGGTTCATTTAGATGCCTTTGGCTCATATTGTATTCACACTTGAAACAAACCGCACCATTCATTCATTTATTCATTGTCTGTAACCCTTATCCAGTTCAGGGTCATGGTGGGTCCAGAGCCTACCTGGAATCATTGGGAGCAAGGCAGGAACACACCCTTGAGGGGGCGCCAGTCCTTCACAGGGCAACACTCACACATTTACTCACACCTACAAACACTTTTGAGTCGCTAATTCACCTACCAACGTGTGTTTTTGGACTGTGGGAGGAAACTGGAGCACCCGGAGGAAACCCAAGCAGACACAGGGAGAACACACCACACTCCTCACAGACAGTCACCCGAAGGAAACCCACGCAGACACAGGGAGAACACACCACACTCCTCACAGACAGTCACCCGGAGGAAACCCACACAGACACAGGGAGAACACACCACACTCCTCACAGACAGTCACCCGGAGGAAACCCACGCAGACACAGGGAGAACACACTAGTGATGTGTCGGTTGCGAACGAACCGGTTCAAAGAGCTCACTCTTGTAAGTGAAGTTTTTTTCTAAGGCTTGTCATTCAACCAATCAGAGAACAACAAGCAAGTTCCAACCCTTCAACCCTCCAAGCTGAGACACTTTGTTTTCCCGAATCTCAATCTCCTCAATCTGCCTTCCAAAAAATAGTTTAAGAATATGTTAAATCAGTTAAATGTTTGTTGACAGTTGTGGTTGTTTTAATCACTACCGTTGAATGCTGCTGTTTTGAACTTTGCAGACTATTTGTTTATTTTATTGCCCATAAATGGATGATTAATTTAATAAGCTCTTTTGTAATACCTACCTTTTGGGTTCCATTGGCTATGTTTCAGAGTTTACAAGTGATTTTTTTATTAAGGTGTTTAAATAAAAATCCAGTTATTTATACAATTAAAAGTGTGAGTGCAATCAGTGAGTTATTACAAGACAGCCATAAAACAATTGGCCATTGCAACACTATTTATTATTTTTAATATTGAACAATAATATTTTCTCCATATAGTCATATAAAATGTAGGTAATATTGTTCTGTACAAGTGGAAGTAAGTGGTAAAACAAAGAGCCATTTAGGAGCCGAAAGAGCCAGCTCCCCAAAAAGAGCCGAAATTCCCATCACTAGAACACACCACACTCCAAATATGTTTCTGAGCATGAAGGTTTATGAGGCTTTTTTATGCTGAAGAAATTTCTGATTTCAGGGATTATTCATTCATTCATTCATTCATTCATTATCTGTAACCCTTATCCAGTTCAGGGTTGCGGTGGGTCCAGAGCCTACCTGGAATCATTGGGAGCAAGGTGGAAATACACCCTGGAGGGGGCGCCAGTCCTTCACAGGGCAACGCACACACACACACACACAAACATTCACTCACACCTACGGACACTTTTGAGTCGCCAATCCACCTACCAACTTGGAGCAGGAATCAAATCCACAACCTCCAGGCCCCTGGAGCTGTGTGACTGTGACACTACCTGCTGCTCCACCCTGATTTCAGGGTTTAGCATTAAAATATTTCTCGTGCGTGTGTCTGTGTGTGTCTGTGTGTGAGTGCGTTCGTAAAACAACCTTGGGTATTAGAAAGGCACTATATAAATGTTACCTATTATTATTATTATCATTATTGTTGTTGTTGTTATTATTATTATTGTTATTAATATTATAGAGATATGCAGAGCTTGAATTAGCAAACACATTTTTCTTCGTCCATGACAAACACAGTGCAGTTCAAAAGATGAGAATCAACATTTTCAACATTATTATAAATATTATTAAAAGTTAATTATAAGGATAATAATTGCTAAAAAATACACTCTTTGGCCAAATGCTTATTCCACATTCCTTCTGAGGTTACAGCTACAAGTACAGACACTGTGATGATCCAGTTTGCCACAGTACCACTTCTGCTCTTCTGGACAGACTTTACACTGGATGTTAAAACATTACAGTGATGATCTGATGCCATTCAGCCAACAACATGAGAACAGTCATTTACCAGTGTTGGGGAATTAGGTCTGGATCTTAAACAAATACCTAAACACATCTTAAAGGTACTAGACAGAACACAAAATACACACAAACTAGTCATGAATGTCAAATCGAGGGCAGCTTTATTTGTTTAGCACTTCTTAATACATGGAGGAGTCATAAGGCAGATGCAGAATTGTATAAGAAAATAGTCCCATGTGAGCAAGCCAAAGGCGACAGTGGCAAGGAAAAACTCCCTCGAAGCTGGAGGAAGAAACCTTGGGAGGAACCAAGACTCACAATGGGGACCCATCCTCCTCTGGTCAGAGCACTTAAAAGAACACTAGATAACATTTGGCTGGACCTGAAAATTTGGCTTGTTGGATATTCATGTGTTGGGTAGGTATTCAGTTTTTTTCTCTTTTTTTTTTTTTTGGAGACCCTAAACTGCCTCCCTGGAGCTCTGCTTAACCCATGCACACACCGTACCCTCTCCATGGCACAGCGTATCCACAGGTTAGCGAGCTAGGCTAGCGAGCGAAGCCGCTCTGAGAGGAAACCAGCCTGGACACAGGGATTTTTTTTGTGTGTGTGTATTCAGGACCTCCTTCTGAACACGGAAGTTAACCTCTTCCAGAAGCTTTTCTTATTTTTCTCCAAGATCTTTTCTTCCTTTGCTTCCCTGTGTTCTTCTTGTGGCATCTTTGTAATCATCTCCATCTGTTCATCCATTGTTCCAAGTTCTGCCAATAATACCTCCAACACTCGTTCCAGTCCTTCAATCCTCGCGTGTAACTGAGAATTTTGCCTCTGCAGTAAATCTATCTGCCTTTGTTCTTTATTTCTTTCACTGAGACTCATCATCAGTGACTTCTCCACACTAATACTGTTCGCCAGAATCCTCCTCCAAGCTCCCCTCACTTCCTCCTCATCCGTACTAATCTGATAGATCTTTTCTTGCAAGTACGAAAGGTCTTTCAAATGATCCATTTTAGGCCCAAGAAAAGGACTTAAAAGTTAGTGGTTTTTTAAAAGCAACTTTAAACAGAAGCTGATGTGCTGAATGCTCACAGTTCTCCCGTCAAAGTCTGAATGACTCGAACAGGTCCTCTGTGGCTCTATATATACACGTTCAGCGATGACATCACAAAGGAATATCTGGGCCCTGTCACTGAGTTCTAGAAGAATCACGAATGTTCAGTATGTTCGGGAAAGCCGAAGAAGGTCACAGAAGCAGAGTGAAGGCTCATTCATACTGCCTTTAAGTACATTTACTGATCGCGATCGTTTTTAACGTTGTTGATACAGAGTATATTCAGCTCTGAAAACACCTCTAGAAATGAGCGCTTCTGCAGAGGGCACGTGCAATAATACTGCTGTTATTTCTCACTTCATTCGTTCAAAACACACAGAATGCGCTGTAGACTTCAGCAGGGATTTGCTGTCAGAACCTGCCCGAACGTGGCGTCGTTTCCAAGGCAACAAACACAACGTTCTTTATTTCTATTACAAACAACAATACATTTGCTCATTTTTTCACTGCTATACTTTACTTCCATTCTTTCTAAAATAGGTTATATGCTTTTAAAATCCTATATTATTGGATTATTTTATCAAGTATTAGTTTGGAGCGGACAGCGCTCAAAATGAAATTTAGAAAATATGCTGGAATCGGCTCCGAATCTCGACTCCTTGCACTGGAATCAACCGAACTGACTCCTAGCACTAAGATTGTGACAAAGAGTCGACACACTGCTGGGCATCTCGGAGTCAAGGAATTGATTTTTTAAGGAGTCGACTCCCTCGGTGTGCTGTTGCTGGACAAAGCGCTGTTTTAGTGTTTATTTGTGATTACATATTTTATGTCATTTATTTGTAAAGTATTTTGGAACTTACAGTTTTTAAATACTTTACATCGTGTTTTGTTTTTGCTTGTTTATTTTAAACCTCGTTTATCCCAGAGCAGTGTAGAGAGAGAGAGCTCCTTTAACACCGTTGACTCCAATGAACCAGGATTTTTTTTTTTTTCAACAATTTTTCTTCCACCTCTGTGTTACAATTTTCTGTAAAGTACAGACACGTGTGTATTAAAGCCGCTAAGGCTGTGTTTTTTTGTGATATATACGAGGAAGAGTGGAATGACAGCAGTATTACAGGTGTAAAGTTAGTGTAGTGCAGGTTTTATAAGAGGTACGTGAGGAATAAAGGGTATTAAAAGGTAAGATATTCGTGGTTTGTGTTTTTACGAATATAACGAGCGGTATTAACAGTGTTTAATGTATTTTGAACAAAGAAAAAGAGGAAAAAGACTTAAAAAAAAAAAAGTTAAGAATTTTCGCAGTTACCCTTTTTAAGTTGGAATTGAAAATTCAAACAAGAGGCTAGTGAATTACGCCAGTGTTAGCCTCATATACTGACATTTGTTTAAGGTAGAAATAAACATTTGAACACGAAAAATGGAGAATAAGAAGCTAACGTCTTCCGAAAGTGACCTTTAAGGTGGAAAGGGGGAAATAAATAAGGAAGGCAACATCAGCTTCGACTAGTGACAACACTAGGAGCACAGAGAGCCGGTGTGTATTTGAGCCTGTGATTGACTTTACTCCGTGTGTTGTGTTGGTTTTGGTGCGGAAGGGAGACTTTAGTCACAGCTGTGAAACCAGCGGCTCTCTTTGCTCCGGTCTCAGTCGGTCAAATAAGCGCGATGCTTCTAGTGTTAAGGTGGAAATGAAAATGCTAATATGAAGATGGAAAGCTATTTTCTGATTTGACATCGTCATTTTTATCACTCGTTTCATATAAGTAAAAAAAAAAAACAAGCAAATTAGGTATTCATTTAATTTTTTTAGCGTATTGGCTTTCATTGAAAAGGCGAACATACCAATAGGGTTAAAGCATGACATACCTTAAGGCTACAACACACAGTGGTAGCCTTAAGAATGGCAGAAGTAAACTTAAGTCAGGTAGAAGCTAATTTAACTCAGCTAACGCTAGCTAGTGCTACCTCACGGAGGCGCAGAGCAGGAAATTTATCTGAGGTATCGCTAGCATAACTGACCTAGCGTTAGCAGGGAAGAAATAACATCAAAGCAATGCCAATGTTAATAAACACAGTACTTCCAAATTGGGTACACTAGAAGATACAGCGATAAACATCATAAATATAGGTTTAGTAAAAATCAACCTGAGTCAGGTAGCTAGTGACGTTAGCCTAGGTCTTTAATTCCTTCGGCAGAATGATAATGTCCGTTAGTCAGGAAACTGGGATTTACTTGCTGAACTCAACTAAGATCCTGATTAATACAAAACGGTTTTAATCTATAGATTAAAATTATGTAAATGAAAAAAACGTACAATGAGTCTAAGCAGTCATGTTACCAAACGGACCAATCACACAGCTCCACACACAGCCCCGGGAATGGAGAGCTTCCACACCCGCAGGGAACCACACCAGAACCCCGGACCCCTGACTTCAAATCGGACCAGAGATAAACAGCTCAAAAAACCATACCCCACCCACAGAAGAGAAAGCCTCTGATTTGAAAACGGCCTCAGGGTGTGTTCAGAATTGTCCAAACCAAACAAAATGAAACATAGTAAAATTTCAGTCACAGCGAGCGGAAACACAGCGAGCGGTGGTAAAATGGATAGGAATGGAGTTAAAACAGCACCAGAATTTCCTCTGCTACATGAACCACAGACGGTCTGCTACAGAGACATTAGGAGATTTGTCCTCAGCTCAGTGTTTGTTTTTAGTGCTCTTTGTTCCCTCGTGGGACACAATTATTGTTACATCTTGGGACTTCAGGTACTGTGTTTGGTTCATTTAGATGCCTTTGGCTCATATTGTATTCACACTTGAAACAAACCGCACCATTCATTCATTTATTCATTGTCTGTAACCCTTATCCAGTTCAGGGTCATGGTGGGTCCAGAGCCTACCTGGAATCATTGGGAGCAAGGCAGGAACACACCCTTGAGGGGGCGCCAGTCCTTCACAGGGCAACACTCACACATTTACTCACACCTACAAACACTTTTGAGTCGCTAATTCACCTACCAACGTGTGTTTTTGGACTGTGGGAGGAAACTGGAGCACCCGGAGGAAACCCAAGCAGACACAGGGAGAACACACCACACTCCTCACAGACAGTCACCCGGAGGAAACCCACGCAGACACAGGGAGAACACACCACACTCCTCACAGACAGTCACCCGGAGGAAACCCACACAGACACAGGGAGAACACACCACACTCCTCACAGACAGTCACCCGGAGGAAACCCACGCAGACACAGGGAGAACACACTAGTGATGTGTCGGTTGCGAACGAACCGGTTCAAAGAGCTCACTCTTGTAAGTGAAGTTTTTTTCTAAGGCTTGTCATTCAACCAATCAGAGAACAACAAGCAAGTTCCAACCCTTCAACCCTCCAAGCTGAGACACTTTGTTTTCCCGAATCTCAATCTCCTCAATCTGCCTTCCAAAAAATAGTTTAAGAATATGTTAAATCAGTTAAATGTTTGTTGACAGTTGTGGTTGTTTTAATCACTACCGTTGAATGCTGCTGTTTTGAACTTTGCAGACTATTTGTTTATTTTATTGCCCATAAATGGATGATTAATTTAATAAGCTCTTTTGTAATACCTACCTTTTGGGTTCCATTGGCTATGTTTCAGAGTTTACAAGTGATTTTTTTATTAAGGTGTTTAAATAAAAATCCAGTTATTTATACAATTAAAAGTGTGAGTGCAATCAGTGAGTTATTACAAGACAGCCATAAAACAATTGGCCATTGCAACACTATTTATTATTTTTAATATTGAACAATAATATTTTCTCCATATAGTCATATAAAATGTAGGTAATATTGTTCTGTACAAGTGGAAGTAAGTGGTAAAACAAAGAGCCATTTAGGAGCCGAAAGAGCCAGCTCCCCAAAAAGAGCCGAAATTCCCATCACTAGAACACACCACACTCCAAATATGTTTCTGAGCATGAAGGTTTATGAGGCTTTTTTATGCTGAAGAAATTTCTGATTTCAGGGATTATTCATTCATTCATTCATTCATTCATTATCTGTAACCCTTATCCAGTTCAGGGTTGCGGTGGGTCCAGAGCCTACCTGGAATCATTGGGAGCAAGGTGGAAATACACCCTGGAGGGGGCGCCAGTCCTTCACAGGGCAACGCACACACACACACACACAAACATTCACTCACACCTACGGACACTTTTGAGTCGCCAATCCACCTACCAACTTGGAGCAGGAATCAAATCCACAACCTCCAGGCCCCTGGAGCTGTGTGACTGTGACACTACCTGCTGCTCCACCCTGATTTCAGGGTTTAGCATTAAAATATTTCTCGTGCGTGTGTCTGTGTGTGTCTGTGTGTGAGTGCGTTCGTAAAACAACCTTGGGTATTAGAAAGGCACTATATAAATGTTACCTATTATTATTATTATCATTATTGTTGTTGTTGTTATTATTATTATTGTTATTAATATTATAGAGATATGCAGAGCTTGAATTAGCAAACACATTTTTCTTCGTCCATGACAAACACAGTGCAGTTCAAAAGATGAGAATCAACATTTTCAACATTATTATAAATATTATTAAAAGTTAATTATAAGGATAATAATTGCTAAAAAATACACTCTTTGGCCAAATGCTTATTCCACATTCCTTCTGAGGTTACAGCTACAAGTACAGACACTGTGATGATCCAGTTTGCCACAGTACCACTTCTGCTCTTCTGGACAGACTTTACACTGGATGTTAAAACATTACAGTGATGATCTGATGCCATTCAGCCAACAACATGAGAGCAGTCATTTACCAGTGTTGGGGAATTAGGTCTGGATCTTAAACAAATACCTAAACACATCTTAAAGGTACTAGACAGAACACAAAATACACACAAACTAGTCATGAATGTCAAATCGAGGGCAGCTTTATTTGTTTAGCACTTCTTAATACATGGAGGAGTCATAAGGCAGATGCAGAATTGTATAAGAAAATAGTCCCATGTGAGCAAGCCAAAGGCGACAGTGGCAAGGAAAAACTCCCTCGAAGCTGGAGGAAGAAACCTTGGGAGGAACCAAGACTCACAATGGGGACCCATCCTCCTCTGGTCAGAGCACTTAAAAGAACACTAGATAACATTTGGCTGGACCTGAAAATTTGGCTTGTTGGATATTCATGTGTTGGGTAGGTATTCAGTTTTTTTCTCTTTTTTTTTTTTTTTGGAGACCCTAAACTGCCTCCCTGGAGCTCTGCTTAACCCATGCACACACCGTACCCTCTCCATGGCACAGCGTATCCACAGGTTAGCGAGCTAGGCTAGCGAGCGAAGCCGCTCTGAGAGGAAACCAGCCTGGACACAGGGATTTTTTTTGTGTGTGTGTATTCAGGACCTCCTTCTGAACACGGAAGTTAACCTCTTCCAGAAGCTTTTCTTATTTTTCTCCAAGATCTTTTCTTCCTTTGCTTCCCTGTGTTCTTCTTGTGGCATCTTTGTAATCATCTCCATCTGTTCATCCATTGTTCCAAGTTCTGCCAATAATACCTCCAACACTCGTTCCAGTCCTTCAATCCTCGCGTGTAACTGAGAATTTTGCCTCTGCAGTAAATCTATCTGCCTTTGTTCTTTATTTCTTTCACTGAGACTCTTCATCAGTGACTTCTCCACACTAATACTGTTCGCCAGAATCCTCCTCCAAGCTCCCCTCACTTCCTCCTCATCCGTACTAATCTGATAGATCTTTTCTTGCAAGTACGAAAGGTCTTTCAAATGATCCATTTTAGGCCCAAGAAAAGGACTTAAAAGTTAGTGGTTTTTTAAAAGCAACTTTAAACAGAAGCTGATGTGCTGAATGCTCACAGTTCTCCCGTCAAAGTCTGAATGACTCGAACAGGTCCTCTGTGGCTCTATATATACACGTTCAGCGATGACATCACAAAGGAATATCTGGGCCCTGTCACTGAGTTCTAGAAGAATCACGAATGTTCAGTATGTTCGGGAAAGCCGAAGAAGGTCACAGAAGCAGAGTGAAGGCTCATTCATACTGCCTTTAAGTACATTTACTGATCGCGATCGTTTTTAACGTTGTTGATACAGAGTATATTCAGCTCTGAAAACACCTCTAGAAATGAGCGCTTCTGCAGAGGGCACGTGCAATAATACTGCTGTTATTTCTCACTTCATTCGTTCAAAACACACAGAATGCGCTGTAGACTTCAGCAGGGATTTGCTGTCAGCAACTGCCCGAACGTGGCGTCGTTTCCAAGGCAACAAACACAACGTTCTTTATTTCTATTACAAACAACAATACATTTGCTCATTTTTTCACTGCTATACTTTACTTCCATTCTTTCTAAAATAGGTTATATGCTTTTAAAATCCTATATTATTGGATTATTTTATCAAGTATTAGTTTGGAGCGGACAGCGCTCAAAATGAAACTTAGAATTTCGCTATTTCTGGAATCGGCTCCGAATCTCGACTCCTTGCACTGGAATCAACCGAACTGACTCCTAGCACTAAGATTGTGACAAAGAGTCGACACACAAAGAGTCGACGGGCATCTCGGAGTCAAGGAATTGATTTTTTAAGGAGTCGACTCCCTCGGTGTGCTGTTGCTGGACAAAGCGCTTTTTTAGTGTTTATTTGCGATTACATATTTTATGTCATTTATTTGTAAAGTATTTTGGAACTTACAGTTTTTAAATACTTTACATCGTGTTTTGTTTTTGCTTGTTTATTTTAAACCTCGTTTATCCCAGAGCAGTGTAGAGAGAGAGAGCTCCTTTAACACCGTTGACTCCAATGAACCAGGATTTTTTTTTTTCAACAATTTTTCTTCCACCTCTGTGTTACAATTTTCTGTAAAGTACAGACACGTGTGTATTAAAGCCGTTAAGGCTGTGTTTTTTTGTGATATATACGAGGAAGAGTGGAATGACAGCAGTATTACAGGTGTAAAGTTAGTGTAGTGCAGGTTTTATAAGAGGTATGTGAGGAATAAAGGGTATTAAAAGGTAAGATATTCGTGGTTTGTGTTTTTACGAATATAACGAGCGGTATTAACAGTGTTTAATGTATTTTGAACAAAGAAAAAGAGGAAAAAGACTTAAAAAAAAAAAAAGTTAAGAATTTTCGCAGTTACCCTTTTTAAGTTGGAATTGAAAATTCAAACAAGTGGCTAGTGAATTACGCCAGTGTTAGCCTCATATACTGACATTTGTTTAAGGTAGAAATAAACATTTGAACACGAAAAATGGAGAATAAGAAGCTAACGTCTTCCGAAAGTGACCTTTAAGGTGGAAAGGGGGAAATAAATAAAGAAGGCAACATCAGCTTCGACTAGTGACAACACTAGGAGCACAGAGAGCCGGTGTGTATTTGAGCCTGTGACTGACTTTACTCCGTGTGTTGTGTTGGTTTTGGTGCGGAAGGGAGACTTTAGTCACAGCTGTGAAACCTTAAGAACGGCAGAAGTAAACTTAAGTCAGGTAGAAGCTAATTTAACTCAGCTAACGCTAGCTAGTGCTACCTCACGGAGGCGCAGAGCAGGAAACTTATCTGAGGTATCGCTAGCATAACTGACCTAGCGTTAGCAGGGAAGAAATAACATCAAAGCAATGCCAATGTTAATAAACACAGTACTTCCAAATTGGGTACACTAGAAGATACAGCGATAAACATCATAAATATAGGTTTAGTAAAAATCAACCTGAGTCAGGTAGCTAGTGACGTTAGCCTAGGTCTTTATTTCCTTCGGCAGAATGATAATGTCCGTTAGTCAGGAAACTGGGATTTACTTGCTGAACTCAACTAAGATCCTGATTAATACAAAACGGTTTTAATCTATAGATTAAAATTATGTAAATGAAAAAAAACCTTATGCCGCATGACGTGATTTTCACATCCGCATACACAACCCAATGCTGCTGGGTTGCTGTTGTGAACCCAAATAAAGTCAAAATAACCCAACATCATGACCCAACATGCTCAACACAGCAATTGGGTTAAAAAAATAACCTAACATTTTTTAGAGTGCACACAGTCACCCGGAGGAAACCCACACAGACACAGGGAGAACACACCACACTCCTCACAGACAGTCACCTGGAGGAAACCCACACAGACACAGGGAGAACACACCACACTCCTGTGTGACTGCGACACTACCTGCTGCACCAAACCACACCATAGTTTGTTTAAAAAACAGACTGAGACCCACCTGCATAGGTTGTCCCTCTTCACTTGTTTGGTGTGTACCACACTTATATTAATGAACCTACAGGACTAACAGAGCAATCAAAACAGGGTTCGTTATAACCAAACCAAAGCTGACAAGTTTGAACGCACCTTGACCACGTTTGCTTCCATTTGTTGCAGTTTCCTGCTGTGGATATTTGATATGATGCACCTTAAAGTAGATGAACTGAAATATTCTGTGTATGCACAAACCTGTGGACATGTGCATGCTACAGTTCTGCAAAAAGCACATGTTCAGGCAGGTGCTATACATTCTTTGTTTTCCCTCTACAGGCCATACACGCTGAACTATCAAAGCTGGTCAAGAGACAAGCAGGAGTCGCTGAGATGCAGAAATGGAACGCAAAAACCGCTCAGCTGCTCGGCGAGAACATAGCACCGTTCCTCTCGGCGCCCAAAAAGAAGCCTGCTGTAAGTGAATTACTTCCACTGACCTGGGACTCGGTGAGGAAACAACAACCAACAACAAACAGAAGTGTCAAATTATGCTTTTATCCTTTGGTGTTGTTCATGCTGCTGTTACCTGCTGTTTCAGGGCATGTCCTGGAAGCTTCTGCTCGGTGCTCTGGTGGTGGCCTTGGGCAGTTTAGTCACCTCCATGGTCCTGACTGCAAGAAACTAACTTTCTCTGAAGCACTTTGAAGCTAATGTCTGTTTGCAAGTCCTGAAAATGACCATTCCGGTAAAGACGGAGAAGTGAGAGAGTGCAATGGACTCAGCTTCAGCGCCGAGACCCACCGACGTACCCATGAGAAAATGGAGGTGTAAACAGAGAGAAACTGAAATATTTTAATGACTGTGCTGTCACTTGTTAATTGAAGCAATAACCTGTAGAGCTTTTCAGAAGACGCCCCTGTGACTAGACTGTGCATTGGAGAAGTGATTCATATATTGTAATGCTGATTTTAATAATGTGACGGCAGCTATTTTAAGGTAAACCAGACCCTACTCTCAATCCTGTTTCATGTGAGGTCCCAGATAGCAATGAATGTATGGCCCAAATATGGCACATCAGCAGTTCTCATATGGCCCAAGTTTGGCCTTGAATGAAGTGTTAACTCAGGGCAAGTCTGGCTGCCGGGACTCTGCCACCATTACTCCACACTAGCAGGTGTTACGACCTGGCCAACTAGGACAGTTTTTTGGGGATATGTATTGTTGGTGTTTTTACAATTAGTGAACCAGAAAAATGATTTCAGGAGTGACCCAGGCCAAAACAACAAACAAAGACTACTTTGAGTACACTAACTAACTTGTGCAGGACGACAACAACAAAGACACAGTGCTAACCTTACTCCCTTGCTACAGATAATCAGAGACAAAACCCCAGTTCCCCAAACAAAATGGCAGCCACTCCATACAACCAGTACTAGTTTAGAAATATATACAATAAACAGATCACAAATAACTATTAGCAAGTCAAACACAAACAGAGTACAACCAAGCAAAAGACAAACAGTCTAGTGTGGACGTCTTCCTGCCGTGTCTGACGTAATCATCTCTTTTATAGTGGAAGGGTGAAGCCAGATCATGGACACAGATTCTGGTATCCGGCATGAGCAGTCAGGAACCCAGGACTGGATCCTAGAACATATGGACAGGATGTGGACAGACTATTCTCAAATGTTTGGTGGTAAACATGGATGAAAGTCTCATAACAGTTTCTTCTTTTCTCATTTTATATGATGCATATTTGCACGTATACAGGCTTGATTTGAAGGGGAATAAAGTCGTAGATTCTGTTGTGTGTCTCTGGTGAACTGTGAAGCTAAGACCTTGAACACGTCCAACACGCGACAACGCAAACTGCCTCAAACACACCAACAAAAGACAATCTTAGAGTGACGTAAGTGACTTGTCGCCTGCTAGTGTGATATCAGGTGATTTGTAAAACAAATCTGACCCACATTATGTCAAGCAAGCCCCGCTGGCACAGGTCCCGCCCACGTAACAGTCACCAGTGTCGTAACTGAGCTGGAAGTACCAAAGATGAGACAGATTTGGCAGAAATGTGTCGGCTATCTTGGGTAAATCCAACAGTCTGACTGATGAAGAGTTATGGGAGACATTAACATAGTTCTAATGGTTAAAAATGGATTATCCTTTACTCATTGGCTGTGTCTGAAAGATCCGAAATGTTGTCATGCAGTATCATGAAGGAAGAAGTTGTCAAAGTACTTCTCTGTATAGGCTAGTGAATATTAGGCTATGTTCACACAGCAGGTAAAAGAGGCCCAAACCTGATGTTTTGGTTCTGCTGTTCTCACTGTGGGTGGCACAGTGGGGCAGCAGGTAGGTGTCGCAGTCAAACAGTTCCATGGTCTTGGAGGTTGTGGGTTTGAGTCCCGCTCCTGGTGACTGTCTGTGAGGAGTGTGGTGTGTTCTCCCTGTGTCTGTGTGGGTTTCCTCTGGGTGACTGTCTGTGAGGAGTGTGGTGTGTTCTCTTTGTGTCTGTGTGGGTTTCCTCCAGGTGACTGTCTGTGAGGAGTGTGGTGTGTTCTCCCTGTGTCTGCGTAGGTTTCCTCTGGGTGACTGTCTTTGAGGAGTGTGGTGTGTTCTCTCTGTGTCTGCGTGGGTTTCCTCCAGGTGACTGTCTGTGAGGAGTGTGGTGTGTTCTCCCTGTGTCTGCGTGGGTTTCCTCCGGGTGACTGTCTGTGAGGAGTGTGGTGTGTTCTCTCTGTGTCTGCGTGGGTTTCCTCCAGGTGACTGTCTGTGAGGAGTGTGGTGTGTTCTCCCCGTGTCTGCGTGGGTTTCCTTCGGTTGACTGTCTGTGAGGAGTGTGGTGTGTTCTCCCTGTGTCTGCGTGGGTTTCCTCCGGGTGACTGTCTGTGAGGAGTGTGATGTGTTCTCTCTGTGTCCGCGTGGGTTTCCTCCGGGTGACTGTCTGTGAGGAGTGTGGTGTGTTCTCCCTGTGTCTGCGTGGGTTTCCTCCGGGTGACTGTCTGTGAGGAGTGTGATGTGTTCTCTCTGTGTCCGCGTGGGTTTCCTCCGGGTGACTGTCTGTGAGGAGTGTGGTGTGTTCTCCCTGTGTCTGCGTGGGTTTCCTCCGGGTAACTGTCTGTGAGGAGTGTGGTGTGTTCTCCCTGTGTCTGTGTGGGTTTCCTTCGGGTGACTGTCTGTGAGGAGTGTGGTGTGTTCTCCCTGTGTCTGCTTGGGTTTTCTCCTGGTGCTCCGGTTTCTTCTCACGCTCCAAAAACACACATTGGTAGGTGGATTGGAGACTCAAATGTGACCGTAGCTGTGAGTGTGTGAATGAATGTATGTGTGTGTGTGTCACTCTGTGTAGGACTTGCGCCCCCTCCAGGGTGAGTTCCTGCCTTGTGCCCAGTGATTCCAGGTAGGCTCCGGACCCACCGCTGCCCTGAACTGGATAAGGGTTACAGATAATGAATGAATGAATGAATGAATGAAAAAGTCAGATTCAGTATGTTTTGTGCTGTTTACACACATACCACACACCCGTTTCACATCTGAAGAAACAGATCAGATTTGGACCATTTTTACCTGCTGTGTGAATATAGCCTTGATGCAACATTATCCTGGAAATGATGTGACATGTTGCTACCTTTCAAACTTTTCTCAAATGCAGTTTGATTACAGGCCCCTCAATGAGGCACCAGATCTGGAGAAAGCAATGACAGAAAGGCATCAAGTTTGCTACCTTCAATTTCAGGCTCAGTGATTGTGTACATCCACAATGACTCAGGAGGTACCCATCAAATTGTTTTCAAAAGAATGACAAATTAAAGCCATGAGAAGCATCAGACAGGGGGCTTTGGCATCTAGTCTGGTTGAAGTATGGATTATAGACTGTAGACATTAGGATAATATACTTTTTATTGTGAATATATATTAAACCAGTTTGTTTTAAAATAAACATATGCAGCAGCAAGTTTATTATTTCATGTGTCCTATGGAGTTTTGCATTTCAATCCTATATATGATATTCGCATATGTGGCAGTATTCATTCATTCATCTACTGTAAGTGATTCATCATAATCCATGTCACAGTGGGTCCAGATCCTAATCACAGACAACATGACCTGGACCAGCCTGGTCTCACCCAGGACACAATTTCACACATTCACCCACTCACTCACTCACTCACTCACACACACCGGTGGACAGTTTCAAACACTCACCCAGTCACTCACTCACACCTGTGGACAGTTTCAAACATTCATCAGTCACTTACTGACTGATCACTCAGCCAATCACTCACTCACTCAGAGGGACAATTTCACACGCTCACATCTGTAGACAATTTCATGAACACACTCACCCAGTCACACGTGCCTGTTGATAATCTCACACTCACCCAGTCACTCACATTACATGAACGACTGGGTGAGGGTGAAATTATTCAAAATGTGTTCCTGCCTTGCATCCAATGCTCTGAACCAAATTCAGTTAAATGGGATGAATGCATGAATTAATAAAGGCATCATTTTATGAATTTTCTATGGCGCAGCATATGCTTTGTGGGTTTAATATGATGTTACACATTAATCGTTTGTCGGTTCTTGTTAAATGAATCGATACCGCAGACGGTTCACTGCTCTCCGTGGCGCAACCGAACCCACTGACATGGAGAGCCACGAAGCACACAATGTCCAATGAGAGTGCGCGGCGGTGTGTGACGTCACGGCTCTGGAGCCAATCACATCCCGCATTTCTTGCATATTTTTCACCGTGGTGAGCTTCGTTGTCAGTCTGTAGGAGAGACGAGCGACTGCAAGCGGTTGAGCGAACGGTTTCTCGGAGGGGAGAAAAGAAAGCGGCCCTTTGGGTGAGCTTACCTGGAACAAAATGACGAGTGAGTATCACCGTTATTTGTTAATATGGATGCGAAGGCCATAACGGTGTGCGTTATTGTCTAAATAGGTTTTAGGGAACGGAGACGCCCTGTGTTTATTGTTTACTGTCTCCGAAAATGCCCTGAGGCGGTAATTAGCAGCGTTAGCTTGAGTCTAACCCATCTCACATTCTAAACTATTCACATGACCTCACTTCTGTCGTGCTTTCAGGGGGAAATCAGCGTGAACTGGCCCGCCAGAAGAATGCCAAGAAGCAAACCGATATGGGCAAGGGCAAAAGAAACGAGGACGGTTTATCTGCTGCAGCCAGGAAGCAGAGGTAACGTTAGTTCACAGCAACATCGCAATAACCACTGCTTTAAATCAACAACATCAGCTCCTGACCTGGGAATTAAACAAAATTAAACACACCGCCGCCTCAGACCTGAGAGTATAAACTTTTATTTGAGGTGAGAAACAGTGCAGAAATTTGCCATTTTCTGCCTGCAAAACCTTAGAGAAAGTTCTGGAAATTTTCGGCCAGGCGCTGTGTTGTTCAGTGGAGAGCAGTCTGAGAGCACAGGCCCCGCCCCCTGGCTCAAAACACTGTACAGGGTGCTTCCATCTTAACAGTGGGTGCCTTCGAAATGGCGTGGTCCGTGTTACTGTAATACACACTGGGGCGCGCGAGAATAGCTTTGACTGTAGTATGTGATTAAAATGCGGTTGTGTAGCACGGATGACATTTTGCTCTGGTCCAGTTTTCCAGTATGCGGCCTATCTGCGTCCCCTGCCAGACTGGCACTGCGCATGCGTAGAACCATGTTTGTCTGCGTGTCCGTGTGTGTATACCAGGTTTATATCACACAGTGAGGACTAAACCCTGTTTACTCTTTTGCAGACTGCCCCCCACTACTTAAATAATTTGGTTAGTGTTGATGATGGTGATACCTTATTTATATAGCATCTAAACATTAAAATGAAGTTATGTTTTTGGGAAATAACAGAAAAAAAAAACAAGAAAAAGAAAAAAAAGAATGATCTTTATTTGTATAGAACATTTCTTACGTGAAAGCAGGTTAATGGAGTTCCTATAAGACATTATATAAAATTGTAAACTGTGACCAGAGCTGAACTGTTCTGAATTAACCACCCCAATGTAATGATTTAACTGTGTTTTACCTTGATTGCAGTTAATGAAGGATTTAGTTGTTGTTGTTTGTTGTCTCATATTTCATTGACACACCAATGTTAAAGGTGGGGTGTGTGTTTCTGATGCGGCTGGGAGCTCCGTCTCTGTGTCTGAGCCGTGCTCTGTTCGTATTCGGTGTGTGATTGTGTTCAGTGTGAAACAGACCGGGGGATTCACTTTGGTCTGAAACTGGTTTTTCTCAGTGTTTACATTTGACTTCTTTATGTTCGGTGTGGTCTTCGGTAAAGTCAGAACACGTCCAAACCACAGACGCAGCGTTTCTCTTTGGTACGAGCCGCTCAAGTCGCTGGGTTCACCTCTGTGTTTAGGTTCTCCTCCATGTGGCGGATTGGACAGGACAGAGTCATGTGACTGCAGCATGGTGGTGTGGTTTTAAAGGGACAGTACATGAACACACAATATTAACAGAATTAAACAATTTAATGTTTTTTTTCTGAAGAAGACTAAGGAATATTCCTCACAGTATAATAGTTGAATTACCCTTATGTTTCAGACTAAATTTAGGTTTATACAAATCTTTTTTAGGAAATGTAGCTTTAATCCAACTTTACTGCTCTGAGGTAAATGTAGTCACTAACACAATTGTCATGGGATGGTGTAGTAGACCGTAATGAACTTCTGCGTACTGGGAGTCAATTACACTAAATAGTGTAGCAGTATGCCGTTTCAAATACACCAGCGTGTTTGTTCTTTTAATTTATGTTGAAAAATGTTTTTAAAATGCCTATATATATATATTAGTCTATACCTTTTACGTTTCAAACCATATGCTTTCTTCTGTAGTCCTTGCAGCCTAAGCTGCTGCAGAGGGGGAAAACATTACTCTAAACCTGGGTCATTTACATATCAGTCCAAAAGACATATCATCAAACACAGCCCTTTGAACCATAATGAACACTAAGGGAAAGAGTGGGGTGTTTTTTTTTTGGGACATGCATTGACAGTGCTACATTTTGCTTTCATCCGCAATAAAAAAAAATCATCTGAATTTTAATCCTCTACACAGTGTGATTCTATTTTTACAGAAACATTAAATAATGATAAATTCTAAAGCTGTTTCAGTCCCTGAAAACATCCTGGATATTTTTAAATGGAAATTGAAAGCTGAAAACACTCCTTAATATCAGTTTGCTCTCCAGCCCTCTCTGAGAACACGCTGCTACCCGGGGTCTAAATCTAAGTGTTCTTTCTAATTAAGCTAATCAGGCTCCTCAGGGCCCACAATGTACATTTACAAATTATTTCTGATGAATGTCTTCTCCAGGTCTAATAAATGTAATTCTGAATTTCAACTGTACTGCACTCGTGTCGATTTAGGGTGGGCGCTCCTGAAATGGGTCACATTTTATATAATCTTTTCCCTGAATAATCACAAGGCGAACATGACTCCACTCTCTCCGAATCTGAGCAATCTCGCACTTCATTCCGACCCTGAAAACGGATAATGCCGGTGCTCTGACAGGAGCTCTAACCTGGCGCTTGCTCCGAACCTCAGACCGAGTAGATCCAGCACTCGTTTTGAACCTCGAACCAACCACTAAACGGGATAAAGCCAGCGCTCGTCCTGAAACTTGGACCGGAAAAAGCCGGTGCTATAAGTAGCTTACATTTATTAAAACGAGGTAACATTTCTATATTGTTATAAGATGTCATTAAATAATATCCTCTACAAAGAACACAGGGTCTGCATATTTCTTGTGCAGAATTACTGTTGTAAATCTGCTAAATTTTACAGGGCAGGGCAAAACTATTCTGTTAAATTATAGCTTTCGTTATTTTTACTTGTATTCAATTATCAAACAAAAAGATATACGGCACTTAATATTCTATAATTTTCCAAATTATTGTTTTAAAGGCTAAGCACCACTTAATGTACCTCCATGAGTATTTCACATTATTGTAGTTACTGACACATATAAGTATGAATTAAAATGAAAAATAGCAGCTTAATTTTCAATTTTATTAAATTGGCGGAAAAACCCGAGCTCGCTACGGAAATTCTTGAACGTAATGCAGCTACGTAGCCGAGTATAATCTGAGACACCGAGTTTAGCAAGTCAAGCTAACGTTAACTAACACCAACTAAAACAGGCGAAGTGAGTGTCCTTACCCTGTTTACCTCCATGTTACAGAGGCTCTTGAACACCTTTCGTTGGTGTCCTTACATGCCCATATTGTTGGAAAAGCGCCAGTGAAATGAGCTACAGATAACGGAGTGAGCGGATGGTCCTTTCCAAAGTGCCCGTTTAAAGTTGACAAATTTAGTCCATTTTCTGGATATTTTGGGATCTTTGGGCCATTTGTTCACAGATGTCCCACTGTACATTGAATGATTGCAGCCAAAAACAACACACCTTTTCGTCATTTTGCATTAAATTAAGTGCAGCTTCTAGAGTTGTTGTCCACCATCTACGTCACAGGCAAGACGCCTATTAGAGTTTCCCAACACCGTTGGGGGGGGGGTCTTTTTTAAAAAAACGGTCTTTTAAACCTTATTCCTTGAATTAGTCAGAAATTTCTGAATGTCAATAAACACAAGTTAGGAACTCCACTGTATTTATTTGTTTGACAAAGCTGGTGCTTAGCCTTTAAAGACTGAACTGATAAAGTTCAAAGAAAGTTGTAAACAGATGACAGGAGTTTTTTGAAGAGTGGTTAATTATGTCACTGCTTTGTTTTCTGTTTTAACTTGGTACTTGCCACATATCACCCAAGTGTAGTATTGTACAAAAAAGGGTTCCTACTTCTCCAGAAGTGCTGAGCCCAGAGCCACAGTGACAGAGACTGTCCTTGGTGTTACAGCCCAGGGAAGCAAAATTACTTAGCATTTTTTTTTACTTTATAAACTACAGCTTCATAGTGATTCTTTTTTTAAATTAAAACATTTATAGGTGTTTAAATGTAGTAAAAGTACAAAAGCAGACTTGACCTGAGCAGTGCACACACAACTGATTGGGTGGTCTTGTTTCAGTGTGTGGGTTGGTGGGCTCTATAGGTCCATATGATGTCCTAATCTAATCCTGTGTGTGGAACAGCCCTCATTCTTTACCATGCGTAACTGTGGTGTATGTAAACTGATGTAATACATGACCAGCAGTTTCCATGTGGGAATGATTTTCTTTCAGGGCACGAGTCTATTTTTGTGATATTGAGGCTTCACTGTTACCTGTTACTAACTGCTCTTCTTGCTTCTCTCTTTTCCAGGGATGCGGAGATAATGCAACAAAAACAAAAGAAGGCCAATGAAAAATCGGAAACAAAATCCAAGTAGCTCCCAAAGAGCTGGAAGGAGTCCGCTCTCACTGAGGGTCCCCCGTAAATGTTATCATCGGTGTTATTAGGCTCCATCGGGATTTTCTTTGTGTTCTCGGTTCCACTGTACAAGACGTTCTTGTACTCTTTGTGTCAGGACATTTTCTATTGTGTAGTTTCAGAATGACGAATCGTTACGATTGAGAATTTGGTTCTTTGCTTCACTGCAGTGTGTGCAGGTCTCACGTTTCTTGATCAGTATTTACAATGTAAAAAGCAAGAATTACAGACCGCTCAGCTTGGAACCAATCTTGTATTTTTTATACCCCCCTCCCTTTCCTTTAAACTTGCTGAATAAATTGTAGATCCTAACCTCACTATGGTTTGTTTTGTGTGCATTTGTGCAGGAGATTGTTTAGAGGTAAACTGACGGTGTCTGTGTTTCACATGCCCTTGCCTTTTGGAACCCGTCCACATCAGGTACAATTTTTGAAAGCAGGTAAAGTGTCTTCAAATTGTGGACTTTGTTCTGCATTCGTGACAAATTTGCATTAAGAGCTTTAACGTTCATGATGTGTATTTTATACGGACAGTTGTGGAGGTTTGGGTGTGAATGTTCTTTCTTTAGTTTCAGAATGACACACAACATAAAGGTAAACATATGTCTCATTAACTAATCTGATGTTGAACTTTGCATTAACTCAAAGGACACAGCGCTTGACTCTAAGACCTTGTCGTATAGCTGGATGATTCCACCAACATTAATATCATGAGATATTTCTTCATTTTGGCCGATACGATGTCGATATAAACAGTGTAAAATCCACTGGAGACTTCCAAGAACAAACATGACACCACCATCAAACAAACCTTTTGTCAGTGTTATTTAAAAAATAAAATTATTTGTGCCCTGACTGTCCATCAGATGCTGTAAATAATGTACTGAAATATTGAAAGTGTTTAAAAATCGTATTGTTATTGAAACATACAACATTTTACATTTGAATAATATATGTATATTGAATTATTGTTAAGCTCTGCCTAGTCACAAGAGCCTGTTGCCATTGTTTCAAGTATAACTTTGGAAGATACGTCTGTAGACTATAGCATAAGCTGTATTAACAGTGCAGGTGTAGGACTATCCTTTTGCAGACCGCTGCTTTGTAAAATTCGGAGAATCGTAGACTATTTTTACATTATCCGGATTTGTGAAAGATGGATCCTAAAGTAAAGTATGGTCTTGCAGAACACCTCGATTTTTCACTGTACTCCATAATAAATGGTTCTTAATGGCAGGGATTCTTTGAAACAATGGACGTGAGAACTTGCTGCAATCCATTTCTGCTTGCACCTGATTAGGTAAACAATGTAGCTACTGGTAGCTACTGCGTTTTTGTATAAATTTGAACTTTCTCCCTGCATTGAGCCTGTACGCTACACTATGGCATAATGAACTGTGTAAGAGCAAGAGGATGTCACAGTGGGGGGGACTACTGACGTGCAGACTGACCAATTAAATGTTTACAGAGAATGTTATCGACCAATGACGGTAGCTCTACAGTCAGACCGTCCAATCAGAAGATTTTAGGCTACTTCACCACGCCCCCTTCTCACTCAAGTGAACCAATCGGAGTAGGGGAGGGCGGGACTAGTTTGTGAACGAAATGCTTCTCGAAATTCTATGTAAACTCTAGAAAGAAAGAAAAAAAAAACGTCCCTGACGTTTGTGAAATTCAGGGAGTTGAACTTGTCCATGCACCACCAGCATTTGCTACAGCTGCTTGATGTAGTTAAGTTCACCATTATTTTGTTATAAACACAGCCCTGTTAAAATTATCACCCTGTTCTCAGAATGTAAAGATGGCTGGTTAGTTTTACAGGATGTAACTCGACTCCCCCTGAGCCATGGGAATGATTTACCTGTGGGTCACTAGATTGATTTTCATCTTAGGTAACAGCAAACAAACACGAGGGAGGTGACAGTGATAATAGTAGATATAACATGTCTTTATAATGTTTTACAGTGGTTGGTTTTGTCTTAATCAACGATGGAATGACGGTTCCACTTCTACAGTGCCTTCCTTGACCCGCAAAGTGCAGCCTTCACCTGTAAGATGCTCCAAGAGATGATTGGCTCCAGTCCCTCACCACACACCAGCGATTAGCCCGAGGGTTTGGGTCACAATCATGCCCGACTCTCTTCTAGGAACTGCCCCCATGGTTTTCACTGCCCTCAGTTTCTTGAACTGTTTATTCAGTAGTGTCCCTGTCACTACACCCAAGCATTGGGATCCTCACAGCACACAGGGAGAGTGCCCCCTGTTGGACCCAAATACACCACCTCCAGCACCACCGAAGTTGTCCCAGGAGGAGGCGGTCTCATATCCGAGTCCTGACCCAGACCGGCATAGATTTAAGGGATCTACAGGTTCTGGTGTTTGGGCACTGTGGATGACCTGTCTGTACCAAAGACGACACTCTCCTCCTGCTGCGCTCCTATTGGCTTCAATGATCAATAAATCAAATATGATCAAAATAGCTTTTATTTATCATAATAGCTCATCAAAATATTTATACAAAAGCTTTTTCAAAACACATAAAATTACATCATAAAACAAGGACACACGGTGTCATTGATGCAAAGCACTACAGAGCACCCCTTGTGGAGCATTTCCTAAATGTGAGAGTATGTATGTGAATGAGTGAGTTACAAGCTAGTTGCATAAAGTGCTTTGCATCTAACAAAACAACTCAAATAAATACTGAACCCATCCAAAAGTGAAGGCGGCCTTTGATCTTTTAACACACACATGATCAGTAACAAAGGCCATTGTGAAGCATATCCTCAGAAGTGCTAAGCATGTTTAAAACCACAGGTAAAAAAATCACAAAGCACTGCTGAGGAGGCGATCATCAAACTGCGCTCAATCATAACAGCAGCTTATACGAGGCGTCAGATCACAGACACGTTTTGAGAGACAAAAATTTGCCTTTAAAACAGAATTCAAAAGTTAGAGAGCAATATTTTACCTTCAGAATTGTCTAAGTTATTATTCCATAATTAATACTTCAGAACATAACCGCCATTCTCCATTTCTGTTTCCTTAAAGAACCAGCTTTGGCTTCATACTGAGTCTCAGTGTTACGTCTCTTCAGTGAACGTGAGACCGAGAGATGAACAACTAAAGACGATTATGTTTTTGAAATCTTTTTGCTTTTAAAGCCTTGATATAAATAACCGTGCTCCATTAATCATTGTGATTTGTTTGTTGTAAATCCAGCTTTTTGGCTCAGGCGTTTGTGCTTGACCTGACATCAGACGTATCTACATTCTATTTGACTTTAATAAACGTGACTGCAGTAAACCTTCCTTCCCCCGCGCTCCTGTGTGCCGAGGGTTTTCCGTGGTTAGACTCCACAGCAGTTACTCAGAGCCTTCTTCCCAGTGCTCAGACTCAGTTTGACCTGGGACTCGGACTTCCGTCTCAGTCCGGTGCTTTTCTTCACGGATCTGAGGAAGAGGAGTCGGGTTTCAGAGCTGGGTTTTATGTTGTAAATTATTAAAACAAGTTCAAAGATGTTTTCAAGGAGTTTCAAGATCATCATGAGACGAGAGAAATAAGCAGCAGCTGTTCACAGTGAGAGGAAAGGAATCTGACGTCTCAAAGCTCCCTCAAAGAAAGAGATTGTGTAAAAGCCACTGATGCTGGAAACATCAAGAAATAGTTTTGAACTTATACATAAACTGTCCAGTCATTATGACCAGCTCCTTGTTTCTACCCTCACTGCCCACACAGGAGCACTTTGTAGCTCTACAGTTATAGACTGTAGTTCCTCTCCCCCCTGTTCTTCAGCGCTCAGGACCCCCACAGAGCAGGTGTGATGTGGTGGTGGATCATTCTCAGCGCTGCAGTGACACTGATGTGGTGGTGGTGTGTTAGTGTGTGTTGTGCTGGTGTAGAGTGGATCAGACACAGCAGTGCTGCTGGAGTTTTTAAACCCCTCAGTGTCTGGACTGAGAACAGTCCACTGTCCAAAAACATCCAGCCGACAGCGTCCTGTGTCACTGATGAAGGACTAGAGGACGAGCGACACACACTGTGCAGCGACAGATGAGCTACTGTCTCTGACTCTACATCTACAAGGTGGACCAACGAGGGAGGAGCGTCTCAGAGAGTGGACACAGGTTTTAAACACGCCAGCAGCACTGCTGTGTCTGATCCACTCTACACCAGCACATCTTATTTAACATGAACTGGATCATAACTATTTATGTATTAATGCTGTAATAAGATGGTATAGAACAACTTACCTTGCTAAATGCAGGACTGCCTCCACTACATTAGTACCTTCTTTGGCACTTGTCTCACAGAACAAAGCATTGTACGTCTGTGGTGAAAGAGAGTGTGTTACAAACTTCGGTGGATCTACCAACAACTACTTTTCTACCACAAAGAAAGACTCACCATAGCGAGTTTCTCCCCCTGAGCAGAGCTCACACAGCTTCCCTCGGGCCTCTGCGGCCTCATGTCCACTTTGTTCCCGATCACACACAGTGGAATATTCCCATCTGTGGACTCCTGATTGATGCAGGGACCAGAGAAAATGAGAATCAATTCAGAACATTTCCAGTTAGATAAAAAAATAAAAGTCTGCATCAAGAGGACCTACATGAATCTGCTCCATCCACTCGCGAACATTTAAGAAGCTGCTCTCTGAAGTGACGTCGTAGAGCAGCAGCACCCCGTGCGCTTTGCGGAAGTACGATCTCGCAATGCTGCGGAACCTGTTCAGAGGTGAGAAGAAAATAACCCCGTTTAAGGGACATAAGGCTGCATCAATTTTGTCTTTAAAAGGGCTTTGTATCACTGTACTTTTTAAAAAGGAGATTCAAAGGCATAAGTGTGGCCTCAAATATGGAATAAACGAATAATGCAACAGCCATGTGTTGGAGCTCAGGAGGTTCCAGTGTTGTACTGGTTGATGTTTGAACATAGTGGTGTGGTGTGAGCCCCCAGAGGTTGAATGAAGCCGGTCGGACCCCTACTCTTTGGCCAGAATACAATCTAAAGATGCACAGACCATCTCTCAACGGGTGTTTTTGTCGAGACTCGCCATAAAGGAGACACGACATCACCAGGTAAGTTATGGCTGAGTGAAAGAGAGGGTGGATGCTGATGGAAAAACAGGAAAACTCCAGAGGATTCAGTGCCCACGGTGATGGAGATTTATTACAAAAAAAAATGCAAAAATAGGCAAACAAAGATCAAAAGGCCTGACTTATATCAGTACAGCTTTCAAACTAACTCCACTCCAGAATCCTCAGCTCTCTCAGTCTAAGGTGAGTATTTCTCAGCTAGTTTAGTTTTCTCACCCCAACACCAAGTCTCTCTCAATCTTATAGGATAGGCCCCGCCCCTGGACTGAACTACTGCAAGGGTGTGGCCATCCTGCAAGAAAGGGTTACCCTCATGCCTGAAGGACCTAACCCGAGGTTTGACCCTCGATACTGCATCCCAAAAATACAGGATGGAGTTCCTTACCTTTGAGTATTTTTTATTTATTTATTAACCCCCCCCCCCCCCCCCCACACACATAAAAAACACAGCCATAATTTTTAACGTATTGGAACACACCAAGTCTGGTGTGTTTTTGTGAAATCACGAGACGAAGAAATGTATTCATTGAGTCAGAGCGATGATGAATTTATCATTTTACTGTAAACACTGCACCGAACCCGCCCCAGTCTCCAGAACAACGTGGGAGTTCAGCTGTGTTTCTGAAACTCATTAGGGGAGTTTGAGGCTCTGCTTCCTTGTGTTGATTATATGGTCTTTAACCGCTACAGTTTAGTACTCAATGTGTGGATTTTTTATTTATTTTTTTTAAGACAGTTGAGCTGTTCAGCCACCATCTTCCTGCTAATTAGTTTGGTCTGTAACCATGACAACTGTGCTCTGAATGGTCTATTGCGTTGTAACACATCCGTAAAATGCAGAAAATAGAACAGGCTCTAATTCAGAATCTGTCACAGTCCAATAGTTTCAGACACTTCATACACATACATTTAAATTTTTTTAATTTTTTCCATCCGTAAAAATTGCACTGTGTGTGAAAAGACCTTAATGCTAGGAGATTTAGATCCCTCTTGTCAATGCATGGCACTGGTCATGATGAAATTTGGGTCACGTGCAGCTGCTCCAGAGGACTGCTCTCTACTGGTCAATGTTTTTCTTTTGAGTCTGTGTCTAATAATGAGCACAAAACGTAAGGGAATTTGTGATTGAACCTGATCTTTATTGAAACAATGTTTCTTGGAAATAAATCTTGTTGGAGATAAATAATAAACACAGTTGGAGCCTGTATTTGTGGGAAGTATGTGGGTTGTGCCTATGAAAATTTGCCAAATCCTCTCCAGTGGTGTAAGATTTATTGCCAAGAATCATTGTTAAATCAAACAAACAAAAAAAATCTACCAAACACAAGTTTCCTTACTTTCTGTGCTGTTTAGTTGTGCATTCATTAAAAGAGCTGACTATAAACTCTTAGCCTAATGTAATGTTGGTGGACAAAGTTTTATACCTCTCCTGCCCAGCAGTGTCCCATATCTGAAGGTTTGTCTTCTCTCCGTCTACAAGCATTTTCTTCATTTGGAAATCAACCCCTAGATCAGAAATCATTAGTGCAGTTATGCAAATGATCATAATGAATACAATATAAAGATTACACTTCCATACACACAGGAGCTTACCAAGTGTAGTCTGCATGTCTCCTCTGAACTCATTCAGACTCAGACGCAGTAAGAAGCTGGATTTCCCCGATCCCGCGTCCCCGGCCAGAACCAGACGGTACATCGGAACAGATCCGTCAGAGTCTAACCAGTCCGACTCAGTCTGCTGCGAATCACACATTCAGTTTAGTAGCAGAGAAAAGTTGGATGAAAAAGCAAAGATTTCCTTTAACAGTCTCAGAGCTTGTGATTCAGTGTTACAACAGCTAATGGATAGCAAGGCACTCGAGTAGAAATAAGAGACTGAAACGATGGCAATGTGGACTGTTGAGCAGCTGAAGTGGAACTTGTATTGAGTGAGAGTGTATATCTACTATAAAACTGCAGTGATTCGTCTCCTCAGTTCACAAACTCTTAGAACACTGTCAGTAAAGGAAAGGTGATAGAGTACAGCCTGCTCCCCGATCATCTCCATTTCTGATGTCACATCTCTTCTATTAATGCTGTACATTTCACAGAAATAGAGCAGTAATGTACAGAGGAGTTGGTCGCATTCAGAAAGGTGTTTCATGATTGCTTCTGGATTACAAATACAAATCCAACTCATCCACTAAGGCACCGCATGGAGCTCCAGAGGACAGAGTCCCACTGCTGCAACTCCAAAAACGTGGCCCATGTGCAGCTGCTCCAGAGGATCCTGTTGTATTTTATTCTTTCCTATGGAGATTATATAAGTGGTGTGCACCAATGGAACATGTCCACACTCAGCAATTTATTCAGTAGTTTTTTCTCTGGTCCCTGATCACTTTTCCAATCCATTGTCATCTCAAAACCCTGTCACTAACTGGAACAGCAGGCTGTGGAAACCACAACAACGGCGGCAGTAACATTAAGCGACAAGGAAGCGTTCCTTCCTTGTTGCAGCGTCCAGCTCTCGCTGGATTCTTTCGTCGGCCACCGATCCAAGGAGCGTTTGAACTTCTTCAAAAGACCACGCCGTAATTTTATGAGCTGCCGTCGTGAGTCGGATAAAAACAAACGTGATCTCTGCTGCGGCTGGAGATTTTACAGATGGAGAGTTGGTGCTGGTCGTCTGCGGTGCGTGGCGTAGAGTGACGACTCTCTCTGGACAATCAGCGCTCTGCAAGGTTTACACTCCACGGTTTAGTCCCTACTCGACTCGCTCTGAACCACGAGAGAACAGCCACTAAACGAGAACCTGGTTCCAAAGCAGAGCAGAAAAGCCGAGTACAGTAGGGAAGTGTTGTTTGTAATACCTTCACAGGGAAAGCCGAGAGTCGTCGTCGCAGGGAGGAGGCCAAGGAGCTGACTCTACTGGGAGCTGCAGACATGTTCATCTCAGACGTCTGAAACAGGACAAAGAGCAATTCATTTCCTGCAATGATTCTTCACAGCCGTTCTCAGATTCTATACTAAATTTATTTAATTCTTATTGAGCATGAACTGTTTCTTTTTGTAAGTACAAAGCTATTTGATTCTCCATCTAATGAGCTGTCGTTTACCTCCATGTCAGAATGAACATAGGAGTAGCTGTGATGCACCGTCTCCACAGAGTCCTCACTCGCATCACTGTCGTAATTGCTGCCCGACGTCCGGTCTGTATCCGTCTGTAAGGAAACACCGCTATCCAGGTATGTATCTGCCCAGTGAGCCACGCGTGAGATCATGTCTTTGGTGGGATCCACAGCCATGTCGACCTCCTCGTTAGCAAAGCTTGAAGGAGGAAATGCCAGGTGAGTTTAGATGATTACAGTAAACGTGGCTTTGAACTGAAACCTGAACACAGCATTAGGTACCTGCTGTGATTTATGGTGCTCTGACGAAGAGGTTTCAGTTTCCGTGAAGGTTTTTCATTCATGGGTGAAAGCTGTGGATTATGAGAAGATTAGCTTTCAACTTTACTGTAAACCAAGGGTTCTTAACCTCTCTCACAATGAAAGCCTTCCCAAAATCACTAGAAAAGGCGCTATAAGGGGAAACCGTACTGTCATGCTACAGCAGAATAACTATTTTGTTTAGATCAGTGCACTGATCTGAAACGCCTCCCATAAAATCCAGACAAGTTCCCAATTTAGGAACCACCCACTGACTCCTCCCATAAAATCCAGCTGAGCCAATCAGACAAGCTACTGATGTAGGAACCATTCACTGACCCCTCCCACAATGTCCGGCAGAGCCAATCAGACAAGCTAACAATTTAGGAACCACCCACTGACTCCTCCCATAAAATCCAGCTGAGCCAATCAGACAAGCTACTGATGTAGGAACCATTCACTGACCCCTCCCACAATGTCCGGCAGAGCCAATCAGACAAGCTAACAATTTAGGAAACAGCCACTGACACCTCCCACAACGTCCAGTGGTTTCTAATCTATAACCGACACAGATTGATTCACACAATCCCTTCTGTTTTAATGGAGTACACAGCACATACAGCAGTGGGAGCCAGTAGCGCCCCCTACAATTTAGTTCCATTGTGAGTCACAGAGCGGGTTCCACTGTCTCCGAGCTTTGCATTGGCATAGAACCACTCATGACCACCTTTTGGGATGGAGTGGACTCCAAGGTTAAGAACCCCTGTTGTATAGCAAACATACAAAAATAACAAAGCACATTGTATATTTAAAAAAATATAAAGTGAACTCAGCAGGAGACACGCACCCGTCTCTTGGAAGAGGTGTTGTCACTGGCCAAAGCAGATCTTAACCCGTCGTTGCTGTCATACAACGTCTTATTTATTTCTCTAAAAGAGGGTAAAGTGGGGGTCAGGAACATGCAAATGAGGAACAATCAAAACACAGACGTGTATCACCAAAATATCAAAATTAAAAAACAGATGCGTACTGGAGGAGTTCGATATGACCAGCGTAGGACTGGTACTCAACCACCATCTTCTTTAGCTCATTACTTTCTCTGTGGGGAGAAAGAGAAACACTTTACTTTGATGAAATAAATACAGTCATCCCTCTGCATCTGCCACAGAGCCTTCCCCTACACTTCACCTCTAGATCACTGATCATCCCTCATACAGTGAACATGGTGTACGGATGCACACAACACACACAGCAAACAAAGAACACATGCAACACACAGTGCTCAGAGTGAAGGCTGTAGAGGGAGTGAGGATGTGAAGTGGCTTCACCAGGGGGCGCTACTGTACATGAAACTCCAACTTCGCTTGCTCTAACAACCTGGAATTTTTTTTTTATCTCAATATTCACAGCTGGTAAAATCAGTCACGTGACCAAATAAATCTCAGGCTTCTAGTTTGTTACTTACTTTATGTCTCAACTGTCGAATTCATTAAATGGTCTAAAGACCATTGCACATTTGGATAAATTTAATAAATACAAGTCCAGATCTGTGAAGAAAACTGAAACTGAATCTGCATTTGGTCCAATCCCAAACACAAAAGAATGAACACAATGGAAGGTCCTCATTGTTCTCAGTCGGTTCTCACCGCTCGTGCTGGAGTTTCTCATCAGCGTACACATTCTTCAGCTTGTCCAGCTCCACCTGCAGAACAGAGACGTTCATCTGAGCCTTCAGCAGAGAGCCCCTCAGCTCTTCATTCTCCTGGGGGGTAGAGAGAGAGAGAGAGAGAGAGAGAGAGAGAGAATAAATATGAACAAAAGTGAATGAGAAAATCAGAGAAAGAATGAATTTGTGAATGTGTATGAATGAGTGAAATAAGAAAAATGAATGAAAGAAATTAGAGAATGAATGCGAGAGGAAGAATAAAAAAATAAATCCAAACTTTGATTAAATATGGGAGGAAATATGAATGCATGGTTATTACAATTGCCAAAGCTTACATAGTGTCCTTTCTGCAGTGCTGAGCCAGGAGTAGCAACGACAGAGACTGTTCTCCATCACATCACAGTGATTTTGAAGCTGTGATTTTAAGGTGAAAACACTACCTAAGGTTGCTTTAAGGGGGATGAGCTAATGAGGGAGTGAGGAACAGAGACAGAGGACCGTATCGGTTCTCTTTTAGAAGCCGCTGGATGTTATTGGAGGATTCATCAGTAGATGTTTCCTGAACCGTCAGACTGTGTATCTGATTGGCTGAAATAATCACTCCTGTGTCTCACTGGGGACAGGTTAGAAACTCCTGGTGTAGTGCACTGAGGGTATTTGAATGATTTGAATTTCTCTGAGCATCAGTTTTCCCACCTGCGTCACCTCCCGGATTTGTTTTCTTAGTTTATTGACATCTTCTCTTGGGCTCTTCAGCTCCGTTTCCTCTTGATGCTGAAGGACAAAACAAAACAGAGTGAAACATGCATAATCCAAAATTCAAATCTATATTTTTTTACTTCTAATTTAAAGACCAACATCAGTGGGGGGGAAAAAAAAAAAAAAAAAAAAAAAAAAGATTTCTATTCAATATACATTAATTTATTGTCTGTAATCCTTATCCAGTTCAGGGGGGAAGTGGGTCTGGAGCCTACTCTGAATCACTGGGGGCAAGGCATGAGCACACCCTGGAGGGGACGCAAGTCCTTCACAGGGCGACACACACTCACACCTACAGACATTTTTGAGTCTCCAATCCACCTACCAACATGTGTTTTTGGAGCGTGGGAGGAAACCGGAGCACCCGGAGGAATCCCACTCAGACACAGTGAGAACACACCACACTGCTCACAGACAGTCACCCAGAGGAAACCCATGCAGACACAGGGAGAACACACCACACTCCTCACAGAAAGTCACCCGGAGGAAACCCACGCAGACACAGGGAGAACACACCACACTCCTCACAGACAGTCACCCGGAGGAAACCCACTCAGACACAATGAGAACACACCACACTCCTCACAGACAGTCACCCAGAGTTGGACTTGAACCCTCAACCTCCAGGACCCTGGAGCTGTGATTGAGACACTACCTGCTGCTCCATAGTGCCGGCCTATATTCAATATCCATCACAATATAAAATGTTTCAATAACAATATGATTTTTGAACACAATTTCAATATTTCAGTACACATTATTTAAGTCAATGACTGAGGTTTATTACAGGGCGCTGTCGTTAGTTCAGCTCTCAATTTTAAATTTGGTTTAAAAATAGTCAAGAGGTTTATGTTTGATGGTGATGTCATGTTATTTGTTTGGCATTATTTCTGTGGCTTGTTTATATTGGCATCTGATTTATATCGTATGGACCAGAATTAAATATATCATATCATATAAACAGTGTCTGTATTGTCCAGCCCTAGAGGACCTGCTCCCTCTGTCACCATCAGCAACATTCAGCAGGAGCGAGAGCAGGGCACCGAAAGGAAATGAAAACAGGCAGCTGCTAAACAAGACAATGTAGTCAGGACAATAGCTATCTGCCAAGCAACACCGGAGAAACTAAGCCTCCTCAGAGAGATCTCACAGCAGAGGATGCAGTTTAACATCACAACGAGACAATTCTGTTCTCACTGCAAAACTAACTCCCCTCTCCCATTTGTGTTCATTCAGAAGCTCTGCATCTTTATGCAAGACAAGACTGCATCTTTTAAGGTGGAGCGGCGCGTGCGAGTAAGAAGCGACTGCATCTTTTAAGGTGGAGCGGCGCGTGTGAGTAAGAAGCGACTGCATCTTTTAAGGTGGAGCGGCACATGTGACTAAGAAGCGACTGCATCTTTTAATGTGGAGCGGCGCGTGTGAGTAAGAAGCGACTGCATCTTTTAATGTGGAGCGGCGCGTGTGAGTAAGAAGCGACTGTGTCTTGTTGGTGTCTGAAGTGTTAATTATCTGTAAGTGTTTATTCACTGTTAAGGTCACCACAGAAACTCGTGTAACTCGTTTTGTAGCACTTTCGCTCTGTGTTTACTTTCATGCAGTTAGCGCTCTCCTGAATTTAGAGTCAGTTCCACCTTAAGTAATGTAACTGTAACAGCAAAAATCAGTCAGAGTGCTTTTCAACTTTTGAAGTCTCTACCGTCCAGTCGCCTTTCAGATACCGTTTGTCCGCAGTGCCTGAGCAGGATATGGATGGAAAGAGCACCTGAGACATTTCGGCGTGAGACACTTGTTCCCCAGTTACTGAGCCAGGGCTGCGTAGAAACACCAGAACTTTTTTCCAGCGAAGAGAGAGCAGAGAGTGTATTGGTGTAAAATCTGGAACATGGCCTTTAGACAACAGCCTTGAATACACGAGGTGGCGTTAAAAGGTTGGTCTCGAGTACGATTACAGATACATGTGCAGAAAGGTTACACTCTATAATGAACACAGTACTCAGCAGCATCAGTGTGCTGCGCCATCACCCACTGCAGCTGCCCTTACCTGCATAAGCCGCTCCAGTGCCGCCTGCACGTCTGCCAGGTCGTTCTCGTGTTTGATCTGCAGCGTGGCAATGGCCCCCTCCATTTTCTTCTGCTCCTGTAGAAGTGAAACACGAGAAGACCAGCGCTCTCTTATACACAAGTCTAATAAAGAGGCCTTCACAAAGCTCCATAGAGGAGGCTTTGTGAGCTAGGAGCCTAACCAGAGAGCAGCCCCTCTAAACCTGCCCCTGAGCTGCAGGAAGGCAGGTGAACTGGGGAATGAATCAAGAACTCAAACGGCTGCTGCTTTACTGGAGATCATACCTGCTCTGTGGGGGTCTTGAGCGCTAAAGAACGAGGAAATGGGCATGATAAAGCATGCAGAGCAACAAATGGGCTACAGTCAGTGGAGCTGAGAGAATGGACACTGAGATGACTAACGAGATCACCATGAAAATTCACTCAATATTTATCAATAGGAAATCTCCCAGTCTGATATTAACAGAGATTAAAAGATGCAGCACTTTGCCCTCACCTCCTGCCGGACCCTCTGCTCCGTTTGGGTCAGCTGCTGCTGCAAGTCTTCCTCCAGCTCCGTCATCTGAGCACTCGCCAACTCCTCCGTCCTGTTAGTGTCAGCAAGGAGAGACCAACGTCCGTCAAATACCACACTTCACATTCCAGCGGAGCACACAAAGCTCTGTTTATGAAGTCACACAAAGACTCTGGGTCCAGAGCAGGCTGTAATCCACCTGGTCCTGTATACGTCCACGCGTACGAGCGCTGTATCCCTTTGGGTTCTAACCAGTGGGAGGAATTTCTCTTTCAAGTTAATCATTCATCTCAGATTCAGAATCACCAGGAAACTGGGGGAGCCAGGAGACCCAGGTCTGTGCCAAGAGTCTCACACACACACACCTTAAAGGGCAATTACACCATATTTTAAAACAAAACCGTGGCTTATTTAATGATGTATTCCCCCTCTTCTCCACAGTGGAACACAGTTCTGTTTCTTAATGAAACGTCTGTGACCTGCTTTGGTCCAAACCCCACGAGCCCCACAGCAGTGTTCTCCCCCTGTGTAAACAGCCCCTGTTCAGAACGCACCTGTTCCTTTAAATGATAATGAGCCGCTCGCTGTTCACCCCGACCCCGAGCGCACAGCAGTGAGGAGCGAGGAGCAGAAGCTCTGGTATTTAACCTCGTCTTTGCACCCTCACAAACACAGGTCCAGCGCTGTGATTGGATTCAGACGAGCAAAAGCGTCTCTGGTTTTTATAAAAATACAATTTATTTTGCCCCCAAAATGGTTCAATAAGCAAAGTGTAAGAAATTCAACACCAGCTTTAAACTTCCTTCTTCCTCATGTCTGCTTTGAAAGCAACCTCTGGAGCATGAAAAACAAAGCACTTAAAGAAAAAAAGAAATGTCCACCACTCCTTCACTTGTGTTTCCCATCCATTACAACACACACCACCACACGTTCCTTACAGTGCGTGATAAACGTGATGTAGTAGAAAAACAAAGTCATTAACTGTATATTTTGTGTAACTGAGTGACTAATACACACTTGCAGACTTCTAAGGCACAGTATCTTGCCAGTACACACACACACCTATAAATAAAGGCTACAGTACATAAACAAAAGCAACATGAAATGCAGTTATCAGGAGGTGTAACTGTTGTGTAACTCTCTGATATTGTAGCTCTACAGCAGCAGTGAGTGTTACACATCACAAAACCCCTGGAGACCAGAGGAAGCCCTGGGAGCTCCGTCTCGGTCTGAGCCGTGCTCTGTTCGTATTCGGTGTGTGATTGTGTTCAGTGTGAAACAGACCGGGGGATTCACTTTGGTCTGAAACTGGTTTTTCTCAGTGTTTACATTTGACTTCTTTATGTTCGGTGTCTTCACTAAAGTCAGAACACGTCCAAACCACAGACGCAGCGTTTCTCTTTGGTACGAGCTCCAGTCGCTCGGTCCGCCTCCGTGTTTAGGTTCTCCTCCATGTGGCTGATTGGATGGGGCAGAGTCATGTGACTACAGAGCGGTGGTGTGGTTTTAAAGGGACAGGACATGAACACACAGTGGGGACGTTTATATATGTATGTATTATTTTTTTTTTTTTAACAGAGGGAACCAAAAACCACTTTTTACTAAACTACAGTGTTTGAGGACAGACAACAGTGAGAACGCTGCCGACTTAAACAGACGCCTACTTAGGGAGCGCACTAGGTTTTTGAACAGATGCCGATCTCGTGATACATAAGCGTTTATAAAGTAAAGTAATTAAGACAGGTATCTGAGCCCTTTAGTACACATTCCTGAATTATCAACTCAAAAGGGATGACAACACTATACCGTGCTGATACCGAAATCATTCTGATATCATCATTGACTGCAGCTCTGCTTGGATCCTTATTGTCCACACACTGAACAGCTTTAATGGATTCCATTCTCTCCATCTACTGGACAATAGGCTGAACTGCAGGGTTAAAGAGGGCGGTGTGGACACAGGGAAACAATGTAAAGGATCTTTTCAGAATCAGAACTCACTCCATTGTGTAAAACTGCATTCCTACACTTCGCAGCTGGAAGCTCCAGAGCCCAAAGGGTGGATTACTGTCGAAAACTGCAAACGCATCACCGGCCACAAGATTTAAAAAAAAAAAAAAAAAAAAAAAACACTGCCAGGTAACGTGAATTACACTGATGAACTGATTACAGCGCCCCCTGTTGAGTGTAAGGGGTGAGGGGTGTATAAGCTGGTCATAAAGTTTTGGTCAGTATCCAAACTCAAGTTTTTTGGAGTGTTCTTTCAGTTCCCTTTCAGTCGGAGCATCATTAACTCTTTCAGCAGTGTGTGTGTGTGTGTGTGGTAGTCAGAGTCGATTGCTCTAAGACTGCAAGCGAAGCTCAGCTTCCCCTAAAACATCAAAAAATAAGTGATCAAATATATACTGTTGTGTGTACGTGTCATTGAATTAATATGCACTACAACGCGCTCAACTTTTGTTCAGAATCAGCTTCTTATCACTGGTAAAGACGCGGCTTTCCTCTCAATCATTCCCGCAGCTTCACAGTGCTTTAAACAGTGAGGACGCTGAGCAACCACAGAAGCAGCGAAACACGAGTCATTGGATAAATGCTGGGCTTTGTCCCGCCCATCGGACGCTCAGCGTCTCTGTGGGTCTATGGGGCAGTGGGCTGGCCTCGGCTGGCCCGGACGCTCAGCTTCTGCATGATGATTGGATGATCTGTCTGAGGCTGAATCCCTTTTTGATTGACAGCGAAATAGCGACCCTTTGGTGTAAAGATCCGTGGGAGCGTTACATTTTCATTCTGTTCTGAGTTGAACCGGAGATATTAACTTAATCCTCTTAGCGGCATTTTCTTTGTTAAAAACGACTAGCGACAAATTGAGCTCCTGTTTCTGGTGGGTTTTTTGTAGCTGCTTGTGTTTGGAGACTGACTTCTATCGCAGTTTCTGTCCAGCGGGTGCTGCTGAGCCCCTCCACCGTCACAAAGCACTCACAGGCGGACACACTTCACATGGGCCAAGGCCGTTTAAGCAGCCTAGCTCTGCTGGCCATTGAGAGGACACTAGTCAAATCCCTGGAAAAGACGCCTTGTTGGTACGACAGGGTCACAGATCATTTTCTTGAAAAGGAACGGAGGGTAGAATTTACGTATAAATAAACCGACACATTTTATGATGTAGGCCGAAATTGAGCTTCCCCTCCTTGAAAGACCAGCATCCGCCACTGATAGTAGTAGTAGCTCTTCTGTGGGGTCAGGGAACATTTAGTTTTCTGTTTGGAGATGTTAAGAAGGTAATCTACTGCAGCATGGTGTTCAAAAAGAGGCTCTGCTTTCTCCAGCCTGTTATGTTTTTAGCTGCTGTTGGACACAGTCACAGAGCTTCACACACTGTAGGGACGATCAAAAACTAAACCCAGTTAAACTTATTCTAGACAAGTTTCATGAAAACCAGGAATGAAACACTTCCACATCCTCTGGCATTACCTTATTTAAACATCAATAAACTTTAAAGGGAAGTGCAGGCACACAACCTCATCCCTCTGAGAACAGGAGGATGGTCCAAAGTCCCTCTACGCTCAGCTCAGGACTCGTATGACAGCATTCCAGGATGATTCAGGTTACTGTGAGAGCCGGTGCTCACCCTGATCTTTATTCTTTATTTGTTGCGTTTTCTACAGTCAGTGTTCATTATGAATCCTTACATAACACTCTGATATTTACAGACATTCAGAAACTAGTCTGAGAAACAAACTCCTTGTACTTTTAATGTATTTACTGTTTTGTATTTATTGTAACTTTATAAAATGTTAGACAAGTGCCATTATTTAAAAAAGACAACTTGCTTTAAATAATAATAATCATCTTAGGTGCTGGGAAGCATGGTGGTGCAGCAGGTAATGTCTCAGTTGTAGATTTAAGTCCTGCTCTGGGTCACTGTCTGTGAGGAGTGTGGTGTGTTCTCCCTGTGTCTGCGTGGGTTTCCTCCGGGTGACTGTCTGTGAGGAGTGTGGTGTGTTCTCCCTGTGTCTTTGTGGGTTTCCTCCGGGTGACTGTCTGTGAGGAGTGTGGTGTGTTCTCCCTGTGTCTTTGTGGGTTTCCTCCGGGTGACTGTCTGTGAGGAGTGTGGTGTGTTCTCCCTGTGTCTGCGTGGGTCCAAAAACACATGTTCGTAGGTTGGAGACTCAAAAGTGTCCGTAGGTGTGAGTGAATGTGCAAGTGTGTGTCACCCTTTGAAGGACTGGCACCCCCTCCAGGGTATTCCTGCCTTCCAGTTTTCAGTTGCAGCTCCCTCTGCAGCCGTGTAGGCAGTAAATGGTGAGGTGTAAAGCCTGCAGAGCACTGATTGACCAGAGACCTGTCAATCACCAGGAAATGCAGAGCTCATTCAAATCCAGCACCAACTGACACTTGTATAATCTCTGAAGTTACAGCAGCTTTTACATTTATTTTTATTGGACTCATAGCGGCAGCTTGTAACTTTACCTCAAGCTATTTTGAAGAGGTTTAAACACTGTTTGGGCCGATGGCCGACGGAAATTTGCAGTGAAAACCAGACATGCAACAAATAAGAACTGATCTGTGAGAACTGGGGACGGAGCCGTGTTTACTCCAAAAAACAACAACACGCAAAAACACGATGAGTAAACAGCGCCTGACTTTACCGCCGCCGTTGTTGTGGTTTTCAAACTCAGCGATTCCCAGAGACGGGTTTTGTAACGTCACAGGCTCCATTTCATGGGGGAGTCCTGTCAGTGGGAAAGCTTTAAGCGAGCAGAACCGTGTCGAGTCGTGTAGTACCTGCAGTAGCACCATATTATCCTAAAAGACACTGTCCAGTGGTTCAAGTGTATAGAAATATAAATGTTATACTCAGTCAAAACTCTTCAACTTCAGTCAGATTAAACTGTGCTCCCGTGCATTTGTCCCATTCAGCCCCAGGCCTCTCTCACCGTCTCAGGCTGGTCTCCAGCTGGTCGCTCTCCATCCGATGCTCTCTGCTCTCCAACACCAGAGCTTTGACCAGGTCCTCGTACTGCTGCAGTAAGAGCAAATCTGATGTGGCGTGGATCTGCTGATACAACTCGCACAGAGAGTCACTCAGCCTAGAAACACATGAGGAATACAGAAGAACCACAGTCACTTCATGCAGAACCTAACAAGTGCACTGTCAGAAAAAAAGGGGCTGTCCAGTTAAAGACGACATTCACAATTTTAATAAAAACCCTGTGTATAGAGCTCTGAGTGTGTGTCCTCTCCATGTGCTGCTCTGCAGTCGGTTTGCTCTGGAAACCGCTCTAATGTGTTTACAAAGCCCCAGTGTCTGTAAATGGGTAAAAAAACAAAGTGTCTGGGTCCGGTGCTAGGCTTTCTCTCTCTCTGCTCACGGCAGAGAAACGCCATCTGGAGGTTTTTAGACAACGGAGAGACTCCAAACGCTGAAAAGCACCAACCGAGATGAGGATGTTGCTCTATTCCTGCTCCATAGGGGGGTAACACTGACTTATTTTTGCTGTTACAGTTACATTACTTAAGGTGGAACTGACTCTAAATTCAGGAGAGCGCTAACTGCATTAGCGACATTGCTACGAAACTAAACACCTCGACTTACACCCTTCTACTCTGATTCAAACAGCGAATAAAAAACCGAAGTTAGGGCTGAACAATGATTCAATGTCAATATAAATGTCTCAATAACAATATGACATGACTTTTAAACACATTTTCAATATTTCAGTACACATTATTTACAGCATCTGTCACTGACTGACGGTCATTAGAGGGCGCTGCTGTCAGTGCAGCACTTTTGGTTTAAAAATGTTAACATTGACAAAGCACAGAGGTTGTTCTTTGATGGTGATGATGTATTCAGTTCTTGGTAGTTTTTCTGTGGCTTTATTTTTCTTATCAATATCTGAATTATAGCGTATCGACCGAAACACATCATCCAGCTCCAATTACAGACCAGTTAAACTTCAGCCGCGTAAAACAGCCGTCGTTCTCCTCTTCACACACCGTTCCACCTTAAAAGAGGCAGAGATCCTGAACGTAAACAACCAGAGAGAACTGCATTTCCACACAAGCTCTCCTCGACTCATCTCTGTACCAGAGCTGATAAACACACTGCTCCTACATCATTTAGACATTTATAACCAGTAACACCACCTTAAAGTCTGTTCTGTAAGAGGCTTGTGTCCAGTGCAAGGGTCTGAGAGCAGGGAGGACGTGTCTCTTCTTTTGCTCCGAGTGAGAATCAGCTGAAGCTGTTTACAGTAATCACTGCTAGAAATAAAGGCATGGATCAGTTTCTCCAGCTCTGGTTTAGTCAGAAAATCTCTTACTGATGTTTTTAAGATGGTAAAATGCTGATCTACTAACTGCTTTAACATGAGACTAAAACTGATCTGAGTCCATTAATACACCAAGGGTTTGAGCCAGTTCTTCAGCTCTGAGGGCTCTCGAGTCCAGGTGTGTCTCAAAGCTGTTCCCAAAGAGAATAGTCTCAGTTTTATCTTTATTCAGCTGTGTTTTCATAGCAAAGCTGACATTTTTCTTTACATTTCGTCTATAACGTTTTTAATATTCATCAAATTAAAACAGTTCTGAAGAGCAGCATAATGTCCATTTAAACACCGCTGGAAAATATATTCAGAAGTTTCCAAAGACTCATGCTTTGGGATTTTTCCAAAATTGAAAATAGAACCATATTCAGAAACAATAACTAATTTTTAATCAAATAAGAATATAAAAGTATGACTATTTTAAACTATTATTCGATGTACCAGCATTTAAGTGGTGAACTTAATGTACTTAAACGTGAGAAAAAAAAACTTAAAGCGCCCTCCAGTGTTTAGGGCACGCCCATGTATTCGCCTCTTCATTTTAATTTAAAGGAATGACACAGAGATACTCCACAAAGCTGGATGCACCATTTAACCAGATAACTGTAGCCCAAAGCCAGGCTTAACCTGGAGGAGGGGTAGATGTCACTACTGGACTCTTACTCTGGGTTGAAAGTTATCCAGCTCTGAAATCCAAGGAGGAACTCCACAAAGCAGGACATGAGGGACACTCCTGGACCAGTCCTCCACTCTGGGTTTAAGATATCTGGCTAAGTTTGTGGAACAGACCCCTGCTTTGTGCTGTTCACCCCACCACCCTCCCCTCCCACAAACACAGCTCTGTGTAGGCCACTGTGGTGATAATGAACCCCCTCTACGCTGAGGACGTTGAGAGGACACACCTGCCCAGGTAGAAGGCCACATCTCCGTCCAGAGTGTTCTCAAACTCGTCCCAGGCGCTGGCGTGGCTCTGGGCGCCGCTTCCCAGCGAGGCCAGGTTCAGAGTCTCGGACACCTCACTGAAACTCGAGCAGAAGTCGCTGTAGCTGATGGACCCGTCTCCGTCCACGTCGAACCTGTTAAACAGTGTCCGCACGTCCGCGGCCGAGACGTTCAGCTCCCGGCAGACACCGACGAAGTCCTCGTACTCGACCCGGCCGGACCTGTTCCCGTCACACGCCGAGAACAGCCTGCGGAGGTCCGGACTGTCCATGTCTCAGCGCTCGGACACGGCTCCGGAGACCAGGGACATCCGAGAGAGGCTCCACAGCCTGGGGAGGGGAGGGAGGGAGAGGGACGCTGCTGCGGTTCTCTTTTCACGGAGCGTAAACAAAGCGAACACGAATAAAAGTCTACACCTTTCTCAACAGGTAACAGCAGCCCATAAAGCAGACTCTAATCCACCACAGCGCAGGAGAAAAACCCAGCGCTAATCATTACCTCACGTCAAAGTTGGTCGTCTCCCTCTCTTATTGGCTGGTGCTGCGGACAGGAGGTGAAAGGGGCGTGGCTTCCAGCAGGTAGAGCACGTTAAAAGCCCGGTCTCAACTGTTTAAAGGCTTGTTAAAATTTATTTTTAAACACGTTTATATTTTTAAAATACTATCAATATATTTGAAGTTTTAAATGTGTAACATATAAATTTGGATATTTAAATACGTTCATTTATTTAACACACCATCAATTTCCAAATATTACCAACTTATCTAAATATATCTAAAAAATTAAACATGTCTTAAACAGGTTTATATGTTAAATTCTTTCTAAGTCCTTGTGGCTTGTGCTGTTGAGGAATGGGACACTCTCCAGACAGTGGTGGGTAATGGGCTAGAGACAAGTGTGGACACACCCTGTTTAAAGTGTTCTCGTGAGGACGATGTAGATGTCTACAGGTGTTTACACAGTTAGGAAGATTACTCTCAGATTACACATGGGTTTCCTCCGGGTGACTGTCTGTGAGGAGTGTGGTGTGTTCTCTCTGTGTCTGCGTGGGTTTCCTCCGGGTGACTGTCAGTGAGGGGTGTGGTGTGTTCTCCCTGTGTCTGCGTGGGTTTCCTCCGGGTGACTGTCTGTAAGGATTGTGGTGTGTTCTCCCTGTGTCTGCGTGGGTTTCCTCCGGGTGACTGTCTGTGAGGAGTGTGGTGTGTTCTCCCTGTGTCTGTGTGGGTTTTCTCTGGGTGACTGTCTGTGAGGAGTGTGGTGTGTTCTCCCTGTGTCAGCGTGGGTTTCCTCTGGGTGACTGTCTGTAAGGAGTGTGGTGTGTTCTCCCTGTGTCTGCGTGGGTTTCCTCTGGGTGACTGTCTGTAAGGAGTGTGGTGTGTTCTCCCTGTGTCTGCGTGGGTTTCCTCTGGGTGACTGTCTGTGAGGAGTGTGGTGTGTTCTCCCTGTGTCTGCGTGGGTTTCCTCTGGGTGACTGTCTGTGAGGAGTGTGGTGTGTTCTCCCTGTGTCTGCGTGGTTTTCCTCCGGGTGACTGTCTGTGAGGGGTGTGGTGTGTTCTCCCTGTGTCTGCGTGGGTTTCCTCCGGGTGACTGTCTGTGAGGAGTGTGGTGTGTTCTCCCTGTGTCTGCGTGGGTTTCCTCTGGGTGACTGTCTGTGAGGAGTGTGGTGTGTTCTCCCTGTGTCTGCGTGGGTTTCCTCAACAGTGTGTGTAGGTGTGAGTAAATGTGTGAGTGTGTGTTGCCCTGTGAAGGACTGGTGCCTCCTCCATGATGTGTTCCTGCCTTGCGCCCAATGATTCTGGGTAGGCTTTTGTGAAATCCAGGAATGTCCACTTTAAGGGTTAGTATGTGGTGTAGAGCTGTGAATAAAGGAATGATGATCACAGTATTTTTCATAGTTACACTTAAATAGTGCCATTGTAGACAACTAAGTATGCTTTACAATCAACACACACACACACACACACACACACACAGGCGAGAAGAAACAGCCAGATGCAGTCAGAACCAGAATCGACCATCCACCAGACACACAAGGCGTCTCAGAGTCAGTGCACCACACTGCAGTCGGCTGTTACTGTATTTCTCTTTCAGGCGCGAGCTGCTCCTTATCTACAGCCACCCCTCCCTTGTTGGGGAGTAGTTATTTGTGCAGCTCCACCTTTCCAGTTACAGGAGAAGTCTTATTCCTGCTCCGAAAATGAGTCCCCACACTTTACTCGCCGTGCTGGGTTTGAGGGGTCGGAACAAGGAGGCCCTGTGACTCTACAATGACATCATTCTTTTCTCTCGGGACGGATGATCCATAAAGAACGGTTACCTGCCGCACCTCCTCTGACACACCTGACTGACCTGACTGCAGTCTCAGAGACGTTCTACAGTCGTAGTTACGGACTACATTTGTCTCTCTGACTTTGCTTCTCCAGTCATTGTGTAAACACTGCTCCACCCGAGCGTCATGAAATGGATGTATTTACAAAGGATGCAGTCATCGTTAACTTTTTACTTCTCTGAGATATACCCTACAGGCCAAAGGTGATTAGACCCAGGAACTAAATGTTTAGCCAGTCCTATGTGGATGGGAGGATGTCCCATTTTTGGGGACAAAATGGTCTTTTCCCTTATGGGACTTTCCTTTTCCAATAAGAACCACAAGTAAAATAGCCCCATTTTACTCTGTTCTTCAATGGTCAGGACCCCCAGAGGACCACCACTGGGCAGATGTGATTCGAGTGGTGGATCCGTCTCAGAGCTGTGTGTGAAGACTCGGGGAAACAAGACGTAAAAATAATAAATATAGAAATAAATAAATAAATAAAAAAAGAAAGTGGCCAAACAGCGCCCTCTAGTGACACGTGGCCCTGGCCTGGTGCTGATGTGGACCTCACGTGCAGATCCATGTGGCAAGTGGCTGCTGAAAATGAAGAGGTGGGTCAGAATGGGTCCAGAATTATTTAGCTCTGTTTCTGATTGTAGTTCTGGATTTATTTAATCCACACGACTTTTGTGATTTCTAAACATCAGCAATGACTTTATAAATGATGACGAACGGACAAATAAACAACAAAACATTAAAGATGAGCCTCAACACTGAAAGCGGAATGATTCTGGCCCAGGTCCGGCCCCTCATCCCCCATTTCCATGGCCCACTAGCCTCGTGGATCACCAGCTCAGGAGTGCACTGCTCCCACTCGCCACATGAGGGCCCCATCCACACTCAGTGAGTTCCACATGTCACGTCTTTTTGGAATAATCCTGGTCCAAAGAAAACATCAATCTACAAAATAGTGACTTTACTGAAGAAGACGGGGAAAACCTTCTGAAGTTTCAGTGGAAGTCAATGTAAATAATAATTAATAATAATTAGAGTAACTTTGGAGTGGCGGCACGGTGGTGCAGCAGGTTAGTCTCGCAGTCACACAGCTCCAGGGACCTGGAGGTTGTGGGCTTGATGGTGACTGTCTGTGAGGAGTTGGTGTGTTCTCCCTGTGTCCGCGTGGGTTTCCTCTGGGTGCTCCGGTTTCCTCCCACAGTCCAAAAACACACGTTGGTAGGTGGATTGGTGACTCAAAATTGTCCGTAGGTGTGAGTGAATGTGTGAGTGTGTGTGTGTTGCCCTGTGAAGGACTGGCGCCCCCTCCAGGGTGTATTCCCACCTTGCGCCCAATGATTCCAGGTAGGCTCTGGACCCACCGCGACCCTGAACTGGATACGGGTTACAGACAATGAATGAATGAATGAATGAATGAATGAATAACTCTAAGATGTTGTGTGATATGAGAAATGAACCTGGACTGAAAGTGTATAGTTCTGTTGGAGTAGAAGACGACTGTTTTCTGGATTATTGATCGTCTTTGTGGACTGTAAAAGACAGAAAAGGCAGAAAGATCAGTTAAAAAAATAGAATAGCAATAAAAAACATGACGTAGTCTAATCTGCTAGAGCCAGCTGCACACTTCACAGAAGGCGTGGCCCGAGACGCGGCGCTGATGCTCCACTGTCGGTGCTGCAGACTGAATCTGAACCAAAAGTGGCCCACGTTTTAACAAACGCTTCTTCTGTCACATGTCACAAAACATATCAGACCCACTCCGGACAAAGACATGGCCGTGACAAACTGAACGTGAAGTAAACGTGGCACACGCAGTGACCTCTCCCGACACGTGTGCTGATCTGGAGTTATCTGGCCTCCGTGGTGAGTGGGAGCATGAATGAATGGTCAATGCAGTAAGTCCTTGTGGCAAGTGAAAATGGGGGATAGGGGCCCGATTTGGGCCTGAATCCTTTTGGCTTCTGACTTCTCTTTTCAACAAAAGCAGATGGGAGTCAGGGCTGTGGGCCGCGGAGGTTGTGACTTTGCTCTGTTTTGATCATCTGTGTTTTCAGGATCTTTTTAAAAGAGGTAACCTCTGAAATGTATCATGTGACACACAGCTTTGTGATGTTCAAACATGTACCACGAGGTGGCGGACTTGTTCAAACTGAGCGAAGCCTGTGGTGACTGTCTGAGGTTGGGGAGGAGGAGTCGGCTCATTGTTGTGTGTGGAGTCAAGAATCCCCCAAAGCTTGTAAATGCAGAGTCGACTCCTGTGAGAAAGCTTCAATTTATAACAGTACTGTAGTAGCTTTTCTGTTGCTCTGCATACTTTGTTGCCCTACTTCCCCCCCTGTTCTTCAGCGCTCAGGGCCCCCACAGAGCAGGTGTGATGTGGTGGTGGATCCTGAGTGCTGAAGAATATGGGGAAAGGAGGGTAACAAAGTATACAGATCCACCCCAGTAAACAAGGAACGTCCCTGGACGTTTAAAATAGGTCTAAAAGTAGTCTGTCCGTCAAGGACATATTTTAAACGTCAGTGGACGCCCAAAGTCCATCTTAATAAGTTAGTTAAGTGGTGACCAATCGATAACGTCAGTGGACGTCCAAAATGCGTTTTATACAAGTAATTTATCCCATCCATCCATTATCTGTAACCGCTTATCCAATTCAGGGTCACGGTGGGTCCAGAGCCTACCTGGAATCATCGGGCGCAAGGCGGGAATACACCCTGGAGGGGACGCCAGTCCTTCACAGGGCAACACACACACTCACACATTCACTCACACACTCACACCTACGGACAATTTTGAGTCGCCAATCCACCTGCAACGTGTGTTTTTGGACTGTGGGAGGAAACCGGAGCACCCGGAGGAAACCCACGCGGACATGGGGAGAACACACCAACTCCTCACAGACAGTCACCCGGAGCGGGAATCAAACCCACAACCTCCAGGCCCCTGGAGCTGTGTGCCTGCGACACTACCTGCTGCACAAGTAATTTATTTCGGGACCAATTAATAACGTCAACGGACGTCCAAAATGCGTCTAATAGTCGTCTTTTCAATGTCTGTGTTTGGACGTCTTTTCAACTTTCATTTTCAACCGTAAGAGAACGTCGATTAGACGGCAGTCATTACGTTATTTCAACGTTGAATCAACGGCTAATTGTTTACTGGGACAGATGGACTACAGTTTGTAATTTTAGAACTACAGAGTGCTCCTCTACAGTAAGTGCAGCTGATAAAATGGAGGATGAGTGTAGATACAAGTTAGGTGTACCTAATAAAGTGGATGGCAAGTGTATATAAAAATTTTATAAAAAATATAATATGAAAAATAAGTTCACTTTTAGCAAAACGAAACTCAAAAAAAAAATGAAAATAAAAATACCATTCTGTGATTTATTCCTTTTATTTAAAAAATTAAAATAAAGTGCGCTTTTATGTACAGTTTAATAAAAACAACAGAAAACAGTAGTTGATGTATAATACAAAAAAGTACAATTCACAACAGTTGTTCTTTTCTTTTTTTTCTTACATTGGCAGCGAAATTTACAAATACACCTTTACAACAAAGTTTACAAGACGTTAAACTTACAAGAAGTCGAGAGTGCCCCGGTGCACTGTTATAAAGAATGGATTTGGACTGAGCTTTAAAAGAGCAGAGCTGACTGTGTCTCTGGAAATCCAGCACGGAGACGCCATCGAGCGGCTGGTTCACATTGGTCTACTGGAAAAGCACTGGAGGAAGTGAGTTCAAGGATGATTTCTAGAAGAAACTCTGTGTTTTTTATGTAAAATAGAGATACATTTTAAATATAAATACATTGTGCTTAAAACATTACATTGATGTGTGTGTTATAAAGAGAGAGAGAGAGAGAGAGAGAGAGAGAGAGGTTATTGGCTGTCCTTTTATGGACCTGTGTAGATACACTATCCACAGTAGAGACATAGTCCAGTGGTGGACTGTTGTACAGATGACCATTCATATTTATATCCATAATACAGTGGTTTTCGACATATCTGTGTACTGCATACGACAAAATAACGCAACGTGCCATTTGATATTTTGCAATTACTGGCCACAACCATAAGGCATTTACTCTGATGAAGTCTGGATTATTATTATTATTATTATTATTATTATTATCCTTATTAACATGTTTACACGAGCATGCCATTGTGAACTCTACGGTGTCGTCCATCTGAGGAGGCATGTGTGAGGTCTGCAGTATGTCCCCGTCTTTGCGTGTCCACACCCGAAGGCTACAGTGCTGCGTTTGACGGCTGAAGATAAACCGCGCCTGGTTTCAAGGCATTGAAAAGAGACTCAGAAGGTCAGCAGAAGGTCATCGCAGCCCTGTGTCACTTGAGCTAAGGCTTTTTTTTTTTTTTTTTTTTTAAACATTCTGTGAAAGAAAAGCAGCAACTGCGCCGTCTGTTTTCATCACCGACCCAAAACCAGTCGAGCAAACCTCGCGCAAACGTGGTAGAAATATACATATGTACACAACGTGACCACCGCGGCAGTCGGTCAGTAGCACGGTAGCAGGACTGCGTGGCTACTCTGTCAGAAACACGTCAGAATAGAGCTCTCGTATAGAAACATCTCGGCTAAAACTTAAATAAGACACTTTTTTTTTTTATTTATTAAAGAATAGATTTGTGATACTTTCAATGAATCTGTCACTACATTCCACAAAAACAAAGGTGGGCGCGCTCCTACGAGAGCGCAGCCGTCGAGTTCGTACATTAATACCCTCAGAGTGGTGCGACGTGGCATCCATCTTTGGAAAACGATTCGTTCACACGTACAAGAATAATCACTGAAATGGCAGAAAACTTTTTTCGTATCAACTCTACATGGACTTTGCACGTGACATATGCTGCTGTTGATATTGAATTATTACAGTATGCTGTTAGTAGGCAGTTCGCTCGCTCACGATTCTGTAGCAGCCAAGCTGTGGTCCACATGTTTACAACTGAACTGACCTCACCGCCGAGCGACTCAGTTCGGAGTTATTAGGTTTGATCTGTATACGTCCATCCAGAAGTAACTGTGTTAGTCTATCCTTGGCTCGTGGATGGTAAACGTGGCACTTTTATAATGAAGGACACACATTCACTTAAAGAGTGAGTACGGGATGATTCTGATGTAGCCCAAAATGTGAAGTAAATTCCCAGCTAGTTTAATCTTACTCCCTCTCCGCCGCAAGAAGTGCACTTCACACAACGTTTGTCGACTCCTTGTGCCATATTTAAAAGCCAATGATGGATTGAGCTGGTTATGGTCTAAATATTTGGCACAACAGTCGATAGATTTGGTTCTGTAAACACAAATGATTATTGTTATTATTATTTTTATTATTATTAGTATTGGTCACTCATCGTCAACATCTCCTGCTTCTTACCACCACCAGCTCATGAGCTATGGACTATTCCTGTCAAGTCCTTTCAGTCTTAGGGCAGTGTGTCTTTTCTCTACGTTTCCTGCATTTCCGTTAGCTTTCCTGGACACGGCGTCCTAGCTTCGGACTCGTCACCCACTGCACAACAGCACCTCGATCTCACTTGCATACATGATTGTGTGTGAGTATCTCTGAGAAGCAATACTGAAGACTTGGCGTCTTGATGCCTAATGCTGCAAGACTGAGATGTACCCTACGCTAGCTTGTTCTGGTACTAGATGGAACTCGTCTTTCCGATAAAATCCCAGTGCTTTGCATAGTATGCCTGCCTGCCTTGTGATGAGCCTGTGATGGTTTACAACTACAGGCCTTGCATATATAAATATATATCAAGAGGCTTGTATTTCATTATTATCAAAGGTTGTTCACATTGTACGAGCTATCTATTAAAGCCTATTAAAGACTATTAAACATAGGCTCACCCTCTGATCCTAGGCACCTTACTCGGCAGAATGCTCCACCACTCGGTGGTTCAATTCCCACTTTTCCTCACTGTGGATCCATCTGCTGTGGAGAGGTGAGGTGTAAGAGACATTTTAATGATCCTCCAGTGAAGAATCATTGAAGGAGGATGTCTAGAGACCCCTGAGGCCATCGCATGACTAACAGTGAAAGCCAATGGATGATTTGGACGGAATGGGCTTGAACATGGCTGAATGTTAGCCATGACATCGATGTTTAAGAGAAGCTTGCCATATTGCCTGCTTTCATTCTGGGCACATCTCAGCACAGAGAGTCAGGATTGTTGTGCCGGCGATGCGTTCCAGAACTACCGGTGACTGAGAGGAAAACGCAGACAGACCAGCATGACAAAACGAGGGGACAACAAGTGCAAAAAATAAACCAAACATGGTATGAAATGATCCAATGGTGATGGAGTTTGAAGTCTTTTCAGTGTGTCCCTCTCACGGTGCTGTCTATTCCCCGGCAGACCTTTCCGTACCACGTCAGTTCACATCATCTTGGTTCAGAAAGCAGAGTCTCAGACGATGGAGTCCTTAATCTCAGAGCCGAGGCGGACTCGAGGTCGTGGGCAGGTTGGGGATATCTCTACGTGGCTCTCCTTAAGGTTCAGGGGCCTCTTCTCTGATTCCGAGAAGCTCTTGCTGTTCTCAGGAGAGGAGCACTCTTGGGTGGGCGTGCTGCAGAAGTAGTTGTCATGGAGGGTCTGGTAGCCCTTGTGGTCCGAGACGGAAGGTGGGATGTTGTTGCCGTTCAGGGGCAAGCTCTCTGTGGGCTTCACATGAGGCATGCGTGCCTTCTTCTGCTGCATGTTGGGGCACTCGCCCTCCTTCAGCATGGACTTCATCCGATCCCGGTTGCGGTACACCACGAACAAGGAGAACACCACCAGAGAGAAGCCCAGCAGAGCGCACACCACGATCAGCTCATTCCAGTAGGTCTTGGTTTCTGTCTGTGAGGAGCGAGCTTCACCCGGCAGAATCATGGGCTCTTCTTTGGTCACCATGGGAGTGCGGGAACGGCCAATCAGGGTGGTGCTCTCTTGCCGAGTCTCTGCCTTCACGCAGTAATTGGCCAAGAGTTGCCAGAAGCCCTTCTCCACCGACCAGCACTCGTAGGACTCCTCTCTGTCCACTTGGGCCACCACCACTAGCCCCCCATCAGGACTGTGGTAGAGGGAATGCCCGGCACTCTTGCTGTAGTTCCATTTCCTCACCGCAAGGTTGGAGCGCAGCTTACAGGGCAAGATTTGAAACGTGTTCGCTGGAATTATCGTCATCTGACAGGGTGGCGTACCTATAGACACAGGTAAATAAGTCACTGTTAAAAACCCCACAGTCCAGAGGGAGGGAGTGTGCAATCAAAATTCTGTAGACATTACTTCTAATGTATGAATCATCAACTGTAGACAATGCTAACGGAGACTAACATGATCACGCTGAACACTCTTAGACACATATACTCGGTGCATGAACGTATGAACGTATGAACGTGAAAACATAAACAAGACTAGAAATGTTTAATTAAAATGCTTGTGGGTTCGAATAAAACGTATAAGAGTTAAATATGTTATAGTCTGGTGTGCTCTCTGTGTCTGGGGTTTATTTTACTGCACGTACATTTACCGTAACTACATGAGTATACGCGTCCGATGGTGCGCTGCGTGTTCAGGCTGCTGTTGTTTGCAACGAGTGGTAGTAGATATTAACTGCAACAAGTATTCTTGTTTTCCCACTGTTACAGACATTCATTTCTATGTTAAGTGCAGTACGATTACAGCTCAGAAACTTTACAGAAGAAGGAAAAACCTTCTTAAATTTCAATGGAAGTCAATGTAAAAAGATTGAATTTAGAGTAATTTTGGAGCGTTTGTATTGGTCATTTGTTATGAAATGTTCACACAGTGTGAAGGACAGCTGCTGTGTTCAAATGATGTAGTAACTAAACACCCACACACACACGGAGATAGAGGGTTTTGATTGGACAGAGACGATATGTTATGATAATAAAAATGTAAATATCTGTGAAGCAGTGTGACATTTTATATCGTGATAATTATTGAGACTAATCAATGTAGAAAATGTATTGTGATATCATTTGGAGACATATCACCAAGCTCTAACTCCAGTTTACCATGCTCCATACCAAGCATCAGCCAGAGGGTTTAACCATGGCCTAACTAGAGTAGAAAGGTCGTTGGTTCCGTTCCCATGAGCAGCAGGAAAATTGGGGGCAGTGGGAGTGAAGGAACAGCACTGTCCTTCTCCTCAATCCACGGCTGAGGGGCCCTTAAAGCACCGAACCCTCATCTGCTCCCTGGGCGCCGGGGATGGCTGCCCACCGCTTTGGGTGTGTGTTCACAGCCCCTAGTGCACCCTAGCGCACTTTATGTTGTACAATGTACAATGACAAATAATTGCACATAAAAAATAAAGCCCAGAACTAATCACACAAGATTGCTATGAAACGTGAAGCTAGTTGGGGATGAGAATGCAGACCACATGACATTAGAGGTGTGGCCTAATTCACTTCAGTTTCACAGAGTGTTTGGACAGGTATCTGGTTACCTTTCCTGCTTCCTGCCCATGGACGGAGACCATCTAGAACCAGGGCAAGAGCTCCATAGCTCCAGAGTAATACCTACTTTTAAACCCCGTATTTCCACTGCAGCAAGACACTGAAAAACATGCAGAATCTCCACAGCACCATGGTGTTTACCATCTGCTCATTGAACTCCAATTAACAGCAACGCAAATAAGTAACAGCAGAGGGGAAGGACCATAGATGTAGCAAAGATAGCAACATGCAGCTTCTTAAATCTCTCTCTCTCCTCACACAGTTTATAAGGGAACTGTAACTCGTTTCCCAACAGTCTGCAGTGGGCTATTACAGGAAATGTGCTAAGGACAAAATGTCTATGGGAAGATGTCCCCAGCATAAATTTCGCATGGGTATATAGTGTGAGAGTTGGTGTTTGCTCTTCCTCCAGTGTTTTCCAGCTTTATCACTATCGGAGTTGCCTGACTGGATTAGAAAAGACTGAATGGAAATGTTGGCAGCAGTTACTTCATCATTAGGGTCATTAGACCCCATCTTGAGCTAAAAATAAAACTGAGGGGACGGTCGCTGTATGTGCTGTGATGAAAGTAGAAGATGACGCCAGAGGCTTGACTCAGTCAGACTTGTGTTGTGTTGTAGGCCTGGTACTCACGTGTGGGTGGAAGTCGTACTTTGCCGGAGCTGGACACGACTTTATCGCACAACGCAGTGTTGGCATCTTCCACATCTTGAAGCAGTTTACTGTGTGAATAAGAACAAAGAGGCCATTAGAGACTAATGACTTGCAGAGTTACCTCAATTACACAGCAGCTAGATTTTAAAAGAAAATTATATTTCAATATTAAATTGCCTTAGCTGATATTGTCTTTGATATCCTATAACTGAGTGTTTCCTTAAAAGGCGATGTTCACGATTGTAACCAAAACCCCTGTGTATAAAGCTCTGAGTGTGTCTCCTCTCCATGTGCCGCTCTGCAGTCAGTTTGCTCTGGAAACCGCTCTAATGTGTTTACGAAGCCCTGGTGTCTGTAAATGGGTAAAAAAACAAAGTGTCTGGGTCCGGTGCTAGGCTTTCTCTCTCTCTGCTCACAGCAGAGAAACGCCATCTGGAGGTTTTTAGACAACGGAGAGACTCCAAACGCTGAAAAGCACCAACCGAGATGAGGATGTTGCTCTATTCCTGCTCCATAGGGGGGTAACACTGACTTATTTTTGCTGTTACAGTTACATTACTTAAGGTGGAACTGACTCTAAATTCAGGAGAGCGCTAACTGCATGAAAGTAAACACAGAGGGAAAGTGCTACAAAACTAAACAGCTCGAGTTACACATGAGTTTCTGTGGGAATTAAAACAGTGAATAAACACTTACAGACAATTTACACTTCAGCCGCTTACAAACAACAGTCTATTTCTCCTCAAACACACCATTCCACCTTAAAATATGGAATCTTAAAAGGATGCCTCGTGTCCTGCTTCCGTTTGTGTACAGGTGTACACATGGTGCAGTACACACGTATACAGTAGAAGAGCAGAGAAGGTCATCTGTAGCATAAAAAATGTCGGAAAGTTTTGAAAAACCTGTGTGAGTAATCAGCCACCTGTATAGTGTGTCTTTCTATGGTCTGCCCCCTAGTGGAGGCCTCCAGTTAGAAGCACAGCACGATCTATTATGTTCATGACGCAGATGATTGTTGGATGTGGACGTATGGCCAAACAGCAAGTATATTTCTAGCCCACGGTGTCATTTAGTCACATAAATAAAGCCATAAATGTCCTGTGTCTGACTGACATTTCACTTCTGCACAATCTCTGTTCTATCACTGAACCAGTGGCCAGTTTTTCAAAAGTATCCGGCAAGATTAAAACAATCTAGTTGGATTAAACTTGAACAATGGTCCTGGGAATTGATCCCAATGATTTGAATGTGGATTCTGTAAAACAATCCAACCTTTAATCAGGATTAAACGCTACAGTTGGGTTTTTCAAAACTCGCAGAAATCTTGGATCGTTTTGACACCAAACCGGATTATCATTATCCCACAATGAGAGATGGTTGAGGACACAGTTGGTGCAGAAATGACCTGGGAATAAACTGTTTAGTAATTTGTCTCATAACATAAATGTAACTCTGTAGTTTTACAGACAAAATTCTGACTTTAAAAGGTAGACAATTAAAATACAAGTGAAATGTAAATAAGCAACTAAAACCATAATTAAAGTTTTTCTCTTCATTAACAAACAATGGTAAAGTATTTGTCCAGCAGATGGCAATATTGAGGAGCATTAAATCACAGAAAATCCAGATCTAGAAATCCTTATCCTGAGAGATGTTCTGACACTGGGGAAGAATCTCTGAGATCATTTTAACCCTGGATCAAGATTAAAATCCAGCCTCAGGGAGACATGCAGCATTCGCTGAGAGAAACGGTCCTGACTCCGCCCCCAAAATGTCAAAACCTGTGAGGCTACACTTGTGGGGCTTGTTGATAATCGTGAGGGAGTGTGTGAGTAAGTGTGAGTGTGTGAGTGAGTGAGTGTGTGAGTGAGTGAGTGTGTGAGTGAGTGTGACAGTAAGTGCGAGTGAGTGAGTGTGTGAGTAAGTGTGAGTGTGTGAGTGAGTGTGTGGGTGGGTGTGAGTGAGTGAGTGTGTGAGTGAGTGAGTGTGTGAGTGAGTGAGTGTGTGAGTGAGTGAGTGTGTGAGTAAGTGTGAGTGAGTGAGTGTGTGAGTGTGTGAGTGAGTGAGTGTGTGAGTAAGTGTGAGTGAGTGAGTGTGTGAGTGAGTGAGTGTGTGAGTGAGTGTGTGAGTAAGTGTGAGTGAGTGTGTGAGTGAATGTGTGAGTGAGTGAGTGTGAGAGTGAGTGAATGTGTGAGTGTGTGAGTGAGTGAGTGAGGTGTGTGAGTGAGTGAGTGAGTGAGTGAGTGTGTGAGTGAGTGAGGTGTGTGAGTGAGTGGGTGTGTGAGTGTGTGAGTGAGTGAGGTGTGTGAGTGAGTGGGTGGGTGAGTGAGGTGTGTGAGTGAGTGAGTGAGTGAGTGTGTGAGTTAGGTGTGTGAGTGAGTGAGTGAGTGAGTGGGTGTGAGAGTGAGTGAGGTGTGTGAGTGAGTGAGTGAGTGAGTGTGTGAGTGAGTGAGTGAGTGTGAGTGAGTGTGTGAGTGAGTGAGTGAGTGCGTGAGTGAAAGTGAGTGAGTGTGTGAGTGTGTGTGTGTGAGTGGGTGTGTGAGTGAGTGAGGTGAGTGTGTGAGTGAGTGAGGTGTGTGAGTGAGGTGTGTGAGTGAGTGAGTGAGTGAGTGAGGTGTGTGAGTGAGTGGGTGTGTGAGTGAGTGAGGTGTGTGAGTGTGTGTGAGTGGGTGAGTGAGTGAGGTGTGTGAGTGAGTGGGTGTGTGAGTGAGTGAGGTGTGTGAGTGTGTGAGTGAGTGGGTGAGTGAGTGAGGTGTGTGAGTGGGTGTGTGAGTGAGTGAGGTGTGTGAGTGGGTGTGTGAGTGAGTGAGTGAGTGGGTGAGTGAGTGAGGTGTGAGTGAGTGAGGTGTGTGAGTGTGTGAGTGAGTGAAGTGTGTGAGTGAGGTGTGTGAGTGAGTGAGGTGTGTGAGTGAGTGAGGTGTGTGAGTGAGTGAGTGAGTGAGTGAGTGTGTGAGTGAGGTGTGTGAGTGTGTGGGTGTGTGAGTGAGTGAGGTGTGTGAGTGAGTGAGTGTGTGAGTGAGTGAGTGTGTGAGTGAGTGAGGTGTGTGAGTGTGTGAGTGAGTGAGTGAGTGAGTGTGTGAGTGAGTGAGGTGTGTGAGTGAGTGGGTGTGTGAGTGAGTGGGTGTGTGAGTGGGTGAGTGAGTGGGTGAGTGAGTGAGGTGTGTGAGTGAGTGAGGTGTGTGAGTGAGTGAGGTGTGTGAGTGAGTGAGTGTGTGAGTGAGTGAGTGTGTGAGTGAGTGAGGTGTGTGAGTGAGTGGGTGAGTGAGTGAGGTGTGTGAGTGAGTGGGTGTGTGAGTGAGTGAGGTGTGTGAGTGAGTGAGTGAGTGTGTGAGTGAGTGTGTGAGTGTGTGGGTGTGTGAGTGTGTGGGTGTGTGAGTGAGTGGGTGTGTGAGTGAGTGAGGTGTGTGAGTGAGTAAGTGTGTGAGTGTGTGAGTGAGTGAGTGTGTGAGTGAGTGAGGTGTGTGAGTGTGTGAGTGAGTGAGTGAGTGAGTGTGTGAGTGAGTGAGTGTGTGAGTGAGTGAGGTGTGTGAGTGTGTGAGTGAGTGAGTGTGTGAGTGAGTGAGGTGTGTGAGTGTGTGAGTGAGTGAGTGAGTGAGTGAGTGTGTGAGTGAGTGAGTGTGTGAGTGAGTGAGGTGTGTGAGTGTGTGAGTGAGTGAGGTGTGTGAGTGAGTGAGTGAGTGTGTGAGTGAGTGTGTGAGTGTGTGGGTGTGTGAGTGTGTGGGTGTGTGAGTGAGTGGGTGTGTGAGTGAGTGAGTGAGGTGTGTGACTGAGTGAGGTGTGTGACTGAGTGAGTGTGTGAGTGAGTGTGTGAGTGAGTGAGTATGTGAGTGAGTGAGTGTGTGAGTGTGTGAGTGAGTGCGTGAGTGAGTGAGTGCGTGAGTGAGTGAGTGAGTGAGTGAGTGAGGTGTGTGAGTGAGTGAGGTGTGTGAGTGGGTGTGTGAGTGAGTGAGTGAGTGGGTGAGTGAGTGAGGTGTGAGTGAGTGAGGTGTGTGAGTGTGTGAGTGAGTGAGGTGTGTGAGTGAGGTGTGTGAGTGAGTGAGGTGTGTGAGTGAGTGAGGTGTGTGAGTGAGTGAGTGAGTGAGTGAGTGAGTGAGTGAGTGTGTGAGTGAGGTGTGTGAGTGTGTGGGTGTGTGAGTGAGTGGGTGTGTGAGTGAGTGAGGTGTGTGAGTGAGTGAGTGTGTGAGTGAGTGAGGTGTGTGAGTGTGTGAGTGAGTGAGTGAGTGAGTGTGTGAGTGAGTGAGGTGTGTGAGTGAGTGGGTGTGTGAGTGAGTGGGTGTGTGAGTGGGTGAGTGAGTGGGTGAGTGAGTGAGGTGTGTGAGTGAGTGAGTGTGTGAGTGAGTGAGGTGTGTGAGTGAGTGGGTGAGTGAGTGAGGTGTGTGAGTGAGTGGGTGTGTGAGTGAGTGAGGTGTGTGAGTGAGTGAGTGAGTGTGTGAGTGAGTGTGTGAGTGTGTGGGTGTGTGAGTGTGTGGGTGTGTGAGTGAGTGGGTGTGTGAGTGAGTGAGGTGTGTGAGTGAGTAAGTGTGTGAGTGTGTGAGTGAGTGAGTGTGTGAGTGAGTGAGGTGTGTGAGTGTGTGAGTGAGTGAGTGAGTGAGTGTGTGAGTGAGTGAGTGTGTGAGTGAGTGAGGTGTGTGAGTGTGTGAGTGAGTGAGTGTGTGAGTGAGTGAGGTGTGTGAGTGTGTGAGTGAGTGAGTGAGTGAGTGTGTGAGTGAGTGAGTGTGTGAGTGAGTGAGGTGTGTGAGTGTGTGAGTGAGTGAGGTGTGTGAGTGAGTGAGTGAGTGTGTGAGTGAGTGTGTGAGTGTGTGGGTGTGTGAGTGTGTGGGTGTGTGAGTGAGTGGGTGTGTGAGTGAGTGAGGTGTGTGAGTGAGTAAGTGTGTGAGTGTGTGAGTGAGTGAGTGTGTGAGTGAGTGAGGTGTGTGAGTGTGTGAGTGAGTGAGTGAGTGAGTGTGTGAGTGAGTGAGTGTGTGAGTGAGTAAGTGTGTGAGTGTGTGAGTGAGTGAGTGTGTGAGTGAGTGAGGTGTGTGAGTGTGTGAGTGAGTGAGTGAGTGAGTGTGTGAGTGAGTGAGGTGTGTGAGTGAGTGGGTGTGTGAGTGAGTGGGTGTGTGAGTGGGTGAGTGAGTGGGTGAGTGAGTGAGGTGTGTGAGTGAGTGAGTGTGTGAGTGAGTAAGGTGTGTGAGTGAGTGGGTGTGTGAGTGTGTGAGTGAGTGAGTGAGTGAGGTGTGTGAGTGAGTGAGTGTGTGTGAGTGAGTGAGTGTGTGAGTGAGTAAGTGTGTGAGTGTGTGAGTGAGTGAGTGTGTGAGTGAGTGAGGTGTGTGAGTGTGTGAGTGAGTGAGTGAGTGAGTGTGTGAGTGAGTGAGGTGTGTGAGTGAGTGGGTGTGTGATTGGGTGAGTGAGTGGGTGAGTGAGTGAGGTGTGTGAGTGAGTGAGTGTGTGAGTGAGTAAGGTGTGTGAGTGAGTGGGTGTGTGAGTGTGTGAGTGAGTGAGTGAGTGAGTGTGTGAGTGAGTGAGTGTGTGAGTGAGTAAGTGTGTGAGTGTGTGAGTGAGTGAGTGTGTGAGTGAGTGAGGTGTGTGAGTGTGTGAGTGAGTGAGTGAGTGAGTGTGTGAGTGAGTGAGGTGTGTGAGTGAGTGGGTGTGTGAGTGAGTGGGTGTGTGAGTGGGTGAGTGAGTGGGTGAGTGAGTGAGGTGTGTGAGTGAGTGAGTGTGTGAGTGAGTAAGGTGTGTGAGTGAGTGGGTGTGTGAGTGTGTGAGTGAGTGAGTGAGTGAGGTGTGTGAGTGAGTGAGTGTGTGTGAGAGTGAGTAAGGTGTGTGAGTGAGTGGGTGTGTGAGTGAGTGAGGTGTGTGAGTGAGTGTGTGAGTGAGTGAGTGTGTGAGGTGTGTGAGTGAGTGTGTGAGTGAGTGAGTGAGGTGTGTGAGTGAGTGTGTGAGTGAGTGAGTGTGTGAGTGAGTGAGTATGTGAGTGTGTGAGTGAGTGTGTGAGTGAGTGAGTGAGTGAGTGAGTGAGGGAGGTGTGTGAGTGAGTGGGTGTGTGAGTGAGTGAGTGAGGTGTGTGACTGAGTGAGGTGTGTGACTGAGTGAGTGTGTGAGTGAGTGTGTGAGTGAGTGTGTGAGTGAGTGAGTATGTGAGTGAGTGAGTGTGTGAGTGTGTGAGTGAGTGCGGAAGTGAGTGCGTGAGTGAGTGAGTGAGTGAGTGAGTGAGTGAGGTGTGTGAGTGAGTGGGTGTGTGAGTGAGTGGGTGTGTGAGTGAGGTGTGTGACTGAGTGAGGTGTGTGAGTGAGTGAGTGAGTGAATTTGTGAGTAAGTGAATGCTAACCTTTTAGATGGAAACTGCCTGACGTCTGCACACTGTTTCCCGGTCCAGCCGCAGTAAGGGTCTCTGGAGAGGATGCACTCTCCACAGCTCTGGTAGTTGGAGCAGTTCGCCACAGGGATCCCCACCAGTCCGGAGTAGGAAGACACAAACAACAGGCCCTGAACCGGAAGAGAGCACATGAGGAGTCAGTGAGCATGCTCTAAACAGGGATTACATTAAGTAGAGAGGAAGATCAGTGCAGTGGTGGAGTTCCTGCCTGAGCTGGGAATCAAACCGTGGGATGTGTAACCCACCAAGTTACACCAATCACACAGCAGCATATCTTCTATAGTGGAATATACTACTATAACATTGTCCATCGTATCAGCTCCACTGATGTATAGATGCACTCTGTAGTTGTACATTTACAGACTGTAGTCCATCTATTGGTCTGCATACTTTTATACTCCTTTTGCCCTGTTCTTTAATTGTCAGGACCCCCAGAGGACCACCACAGGGTGGGTGCGCTATTATTTTGGTGGTGTGTCATTCTCAGACGTGTTGCTGGTGTGTTAGGCCCGATCCCATTTCTTATTTTTACCCCCTACCCCTCATTTTCGAGTGCCCTCTCGCCCCTTGGAACTGAGTTGCAGGGCGCAGTGGTTAAATCTTCCACTATGAAACGGGACGACCCTTCAACACCCTGATACTTCATCAGAACACAAATAAAACAGAGCAGCGCTTCATTCCCAGGGGACTAGCGCCACTCTATAGCAGCTCTGCACCAGTCTGCAGTGATATCATAGGAGCTGCTGGACTTTAGTTACATTTAGGGTCTCATTCTCCTTCAGAAGAGTTCCACAATCAGAGATTACCCCCCTCTCTCACTCGGGCACCAGAATGTAATTGCTTCAGCATTTAAGATGGAAGGTCATCAGCTGCTCCCCGTGCTGTTTTCTGCTTGTTCTGAAGTAAAGGCCATAATCCACTGAAACTACATTAAACTCAGAGAATACACTGGGGATCATAGAGTTTAAAGAGAAAATGCTGACATCTGTGGGTTACTTTGGGCGCTGCACAGCGTCTCACCACTGATTCACAGGAGGCTTCATAACCCATAACCAAGAACTGAGACCCCTACCCCGTTTGTGATGCACTGGTATGAGTGGATCAGACACAGCAGTGCTGCTGGAGCTTTTAAATCCCTCTGTATTTATTTTAGAAACTCATCCCTGGGTTAATTAATTTCTACTTTCTTCTTCTACCCTTCACAGAGGTGGTCCTACCTTCTCAGCGTCCAGCTCGATGTGCTGCACAGGCTGGGGCTCAGGGAACAGCACCAGCTCCTCGATGATGTGCATCTTGCCCTTGGTGCTGATTGCTTTATGAAGCTTGCCGTCATCTGAAAAATATGACACATGTCAGGGCCTGCTGACCTGATATCACTCAGTAGGGTTTCACTCAGACAGGGTTTTGTGATGTCACCTGCTCCATTTGGTGGAGGAGCTGTGCTAGTGGAAAAGTGACCAGCTAAAAGCAATGGAAAAGCACCATTACACCTCCCTCACCCTAAAGATACCTATCAAATCGCACTGGTAATGTGGGAGTTTCTAAACCTCAGCTGGGCAGCGCGTGTCGTTATTTGAGAAACTGAATCCCTGCAACACTTGCACTACTTTAGATACATTTTGCTCTGAATCTAAACCAATCTGTGCTTCTGTAAAGAGGGGATTCTCTGATCCAAACTCTACTTTGTGAAGATCAAACTCTAGTATCTTTCCGAGATGCAGCCGGTCCAGATCAGAGATGTAACTATAGGCATGGAGCCTAGAGCCAAATCCTGTTTAGAGAAAGCGTCTCCATCCAAAGCTGTTTTGGTAAAATGCCTGGGCAGTTATTTCGAGGCAAGTCTAGCCTTCTGCCAACATCTCTCTGATACCTGTTTCATATCTGCCACTGTAATGAGGGTCATTATTATTATCTGCAGCTGAGGTTTGGCAGTAAAATGATATTGTTCAGCTCTTAGATTCTGTGTTGCTGCTGTGCTCAGGAATATTGTTAAAGAAACTTGGTATTTGAAACTCGTGTCAACTGAGTGTGTCCACACACCCGTGCTGTCCCTCACCTGTCCCTATGAACAGCACACTGTAGGCGTTGTGGACGGCCTGGACCCGGTGCACGGCGATCTGCGTGTAGCGGACGCTGCGCTTGAGCAGAAGAGGCTGGCTGCGGATCACAGTGTCCATCAGGAAATGATCCTTAACGAAGTTCAGCACTTTATCAGGCATGTGCAGAGAGGAGGAGATGCCCTGAGCCCGAGCGGCATTGGTAATGCACTGGAGAGAGAGAGAGAGAGAGAGAGAGAGAGAGAGAGAGAGAAAGAGAGAGAGAGACCCTGTGTTAATTTAAAGTAGATGATGGAGGAGTTTGCTAGTCCACCGCCCCACACTCCAAAAACACACGTTGGTAGGTGGATTGGAGACTCAAAAGTGTCCATAGGTGTGAGTGTGTGAGTGACTGTATGAGTGTGTGTCGCCTTGTTAAGGACTGGTGCCCCCTCCAGGGTGAGTTACTGCCTTGCGTCCAGTGATTCCGGGTAGGCTCCGGACCCACGGCCGCCCTGAACTGGTTACAGACAATGAATGAATGAATGATGCTACACTTCTGTGAGGATCTGATGCATAGCAGTGTTAGCATAGAACATCCAGCATCCAGCCCTGATCCAGAACAACCCAGAGGAGCAGAAGCTCTGGTTTTTAACCATTTTCGCTCTATTCTCTTTCTTCTCCATTTTACTCAGTGCTCTTATTTCTCCGCGCTCTTTGTGTCTGTTTTGTTGCGTTTAACCTCGTCTTTGTGCTCTCACATAAACACAGGTCCTGCACTGTGATTGGACAGACTCAGACGAGGGGGCGGGGCAAGTCTCTGCACTTGACGTCAGAAGCGGAGCAGAATCAGAACGACTCGTTTCATCCTGTGTTTTCTGACTCAGGCAGCGCACAGAAAACTGACTGGGGTCTTGTTTTACAGTGTGTGGGTTGGTGGGCTCCAGATTCACACATTTAAATGAACACAGGTGTTAAATATCATCTCTCTCTTTCTCTCTCTCTCTCTCACACACACACACACACCAGACCACTTCTTTCTAAGCAACTTGTTTATCATGAGTATCACCACATAGACTCACACAAGCATGCCATTAGTCTTATTTCGAGGCCTGCCACAGATGCTCCTAATCAGAGAGTGATAGCAGGGCAGGAAATGAGTGTTCAGGGGAACAGTGATAAGAATCAGAGCCTGTGGGCAGTGGGCTGGACCAGGGCTGAGGAGATATCAGCCCGACACTAATGTCCTCAGCACACTGCGGCTGGGACTCGGGCTGCCTGCTGTCCTGATGATCTGGACATATGCTGCGTCTAGACCCTGTCTAGGGGTCGAGTTTCTTCTGTACTCTGCTCTGAGATTTGGGCTCAGGCGTTTATATGAGTTCCTAAAGCTTTGGAGCAGCTGCACAGGAGCCTACGGTCACCACACTCAATGCCAAGCGTGGACCAGAGGGGTATAAACCCACGAAGCATTGTGCCGCGGAGTGCTGGAGTGATGGACCCTCCACCTGGAGTGGAGTTTGTGATCCAGAACTAAACACTCATCTTAAATGATTGCACTAAAGTTTATGTGGCTGAATATCATCACATTTTCATAGCAATGTGCCAACATCTAGCGGAATGCCTTCCCTGGACAGTAGAGGGAGTTACTGCTGCAAAGGAGAGTAGACTACTACCCACACACAGTGAAACAAGACCCCAGTCAGTTTTCTGAGCACTGCCTACGTCACGAGCCGTTCTGATCTTGCTCTGCTTCTGACGTCAAGTGCAGAGACTGTAGAATGGCCCCGCCCCCTCGTCTGAGTCTGTTCAATCACAGCAGTTGCCCCGCATTTATGTGAGAGCGCAAAGTCAAGGTTAAACTCAGCAAAACAGACACAACGAGCGCGGAGAAATAAGAGCACTGAGTAAAAACAGAGAAGAAAGAGAACTGAATAAAAACAGCTAAAAACCAGAGCTTCTGCTCCTCGCTCCTCACTGCTGTGCGCTCGGGGTCGGGGTGAACAGCGAGCGGCTCATTATCATTTAAAGGAACAGGTGTGTTCTGAACAGAGCTGTTTACACAGGGGGAGAACACTGCTGTGGGGCTCGTGGGGTTTGGACCAAAGCAGGTCACAGATGTTTCATTAATTCGTTAACACAGCAGAGGAGATTATGTCCTGTTTAACATCTGATGTAATGGTAATTCTGACAAGAGTGTCGCTTTAAAAGCAGTTTGATGTGGTAGGTAACTGGGAGCAGAACGTACCGCTCCGGGTCTGGGATCTGGAGGTAGGTGGTTGTAAGTGTACCACTGCTGCGTGTCTCTGTTCACCTCCCGGTATCGTCCGTTAAAGGCCTCCTCCACTTGGTCCATGGTGAAGGCACAAACTGCAGAGCTGCCAGACGCCCCTTTGTACCTGTGTGGACACACACACACACACAAATACTCATTATTATTGTGACTATGTGACTAATGTGATTCCCACTTCTCAGAAATCGGGCCACTCCTAGTAAACACACAGCTCCACTACTTCACACTTTAGAAAGAGGGCAACACCCTCCACACGTCTCTCTGGACAACCTGGGCACATCCAGAAGAACAGCTCAGTGCAAGTCTCACGAGACGAAGAAGCAAACTGGTTTGTGATCCCTTGATGAATCCATTTCTGCTCCATACACCCTTAGAAAAACGGTAACTGTGGTCTGTATCTTTAATTAGGAACAGAACCGTACCTTTAATTAGGAACAGAACTGTACCTTACTCTATATGAACTGTGGATGTTAAAGTCGTGTTGATGTCATTCGCTCCTTTTCATCTCCAGGACTTTTATTGTGTTCTTTTATTCTCCACAGTTGTATAATGAAAGATTACAGAGATCCCCCTCTCCTTCTGGAGAAGAGAATGTAATGAACCTTTAGGAACACAACTGGACTCTAACACCACTGCTGCACTTTTAAATATACACTACACTCTCTGTAGCTTCAGTGACAGTGATGGTCCTGTACTGTACCTTTAATACTGAGAGTGTAGAGCTTAAAACTAGGGTGTAGTACAGATTCATCAAAGGTCAGTTAATGTGTAACCCCCATGCATCAGATCATGTGCTGTTTGTTTGTTGTTTCATTCCAGTGTTGACCAGAGAAGGATGGGTTGTCTTGTTGGGCTTTGGTTCCTCTCACTTCTTCTTCTCGCTCTGAGAGGGTTGCTTCAGTGACACCAGCTCGGGCTCAGGCTGAATCCTGTAAAACTTCTCTGGTAAAAAGTGCTCTGTATAAAAAACTGAACTGAACTGAAAATATAAAATGACAGAGAGCTCCCTTCATTCTCTGGAGGTTTGCTTTCGTTACAAGACGTCTCTGCCTTCTCAGACCCTTTCTGACCCAGGCTTCACCCTGCATTAGCTCTCAATCAATAACCACCCACCCACGCTAAACACCGGCCGGCGACTGCAGGTCAATAACGATGAGATATGAACTGGGAGTGGCCTCAGGTCTTTGTTTTGGAAAGCTGTGTGTTTGCACAAGCCTCCTTTCTGTCCTGCGTCATGAATAAAGGCAGCAGGACAAATGTGATGGTGAATTCATACACCGACACGCCCGGCCTCACCCGCAGAAATGTGTCAAATACATCGTTCACCAGTTACAATAACAGTAAGGAATGTCACACCTGTTGATCTGTGTGCTCTGTGTGTGTGTGTGTGTGTGTGTGTGCTGGTGGGGGAGCTGGTAAGGTTTAAAAAGAAAATTCCTGATTAAACACTAGGTGGCGCTGTCACATAAACACACCCACCTCCTAAAATACCCCCTCCCTCCCCAAATATCTTAATCTTCAGATCTGAGAATCTATTTCCAAACTGTGGTCAGTTCTGCCTCTGCAGCGCCCCCCTCAGGTTCTGCTGTATACAACATTTAAGATGGAACGGAGAATTTAAATAAGACGCTGGTGATTATTAAATCATTTCCAGCCTTCTTTGTAACTATAGTACAACTGCATTTGCACCACCCTGCTAAAGCGAAACAGAGCTCGTATTCCATCAAACCCACCACTGCGAGGTGAAGACCCCGTAGAACACAGTGCTCTTCCAGTCTTCTTTGCTTGGGGTCAGCACGAACATGTCCTGGATGATGTTGAAAGGGAACCCATCGTCAGGCAGAGAGCACAGCAGCTGGGCTTTCAGAAACGTGGTCCACTTCTTCTGCAGGACCCTCTCTCCACCTTTATCACCCTGAAATATCACACACACACACACACAGGTAAGCCATTTTGAACACACTAGAAGCAGTGAGCACACAGAGCTATGGGCAGCCACCTCAGTACCCAAGGGGCAGTTGGGGGTGGGTGCCTTGCTTATGGACACACCAGCCGTGGATGTTGAGGGAGGAGACAGTGCCCACAATTTTCCCGCTGGTCCAAGGATAGAAATATATTTCTCAACATTTAGGCCACAGCTGCCCCCTATAACAGGGAGTAACAGCTCCTACTCTCCTCAGACGACTGTAGATGAGATAGAGGAACATTTCTGTGAAGAGATTTGATGGCATTCGACCACGGGAACACCAGTGAGGTCAGGTTGTGTTGGATGATTAGTTCTGGCTCACAAACAGCATTACAACTCGTCCCATGTGTTTTGGATGGTGCTTTATCGTGTCTGAGAATGCAGCCCCACTCTCCACTGCCCCAGAGCCCAGTGCTGGAGGGCTCTATATCCCTCTAGCTTATAACTGGCATGGGGCCTACAATGTGTACACCTTAAACAGCTGAATTCACTGATTATAAGAGGTGTCTAAAAACGTTAGGACCTATAGTGTGATTATAATGTGTGTATGTACTGTATATGTGAGGGCCTGCTGTTCCCGCTGTGATACACTAGGGGGCGACAAGTTTACTAGCTGAAGCCCTAGGTGGTCGTAATGGAAATTCCCAAACACAAACTGCTGGGAAAACCACAGTCAAAGAATCGTCTTTGCACTTTCTGTTTGACTGACATCAGAAAAGAGAAAGAAACAGAGAGAGAAAGAAAGAAAGAGAAAGAAAAAGGAACTGAGTAATTAGAGGATAATGAGAACCATGCGGATCCATGCAGCTCACGCAGTGCCATCGCATGCTGATCTGAAATCAGTTTCCCATGTTTCCCTGCAGCAATGGAGATGTGCTGCTCGTGCCGTTGCGTGCCGTGCATTAGGATTGAGCTCAGTGCTAAGTGTTAGTGAGTGGGGTTTATCTTCAGGCTACGAGGGCTTTAAAACCAGAGCTTCTGGGTCATGAAAACAAGCGCAGCCAGCCGAGAGAAGAAAAACACTACGGGTTACTCAAAGGGCCAAGTGCTTTTCAGTCAGAGGAGAAAAGGGCTGTGCACTTGGAGAATAAGGCCATATTAACTCCAGCACTTCGTCAGGGGGCCCAGGGCTGACCATTTACCAGCGTCCTGGCCCTGGTGGCGTGACTTCAGTGGACATGGGCACAGAGTACGCAGCAATGAACCCAGCAGAAAACAACACTCTGCTCACTTAGAGCTCAAGATTATGGACATTTATAGGTAATACACACACTGAAATATAGATTGGGGCAAACTACTGTTCTCAGAAAACCTCACTCCATTTACATTCTTCACAAAACACACAGGATGAGCCCCAAAGACTCAGACGGTTACTATGGTATCCGATGTGGTTGCTATGGTATCTCAGGTGGTTGCTTAAATGGTGAAAGGCTGTAACTCTTGTATCCCAGATGAACGCTATCATATCCAAAGTTGTTGTTAAGGTGATGCTAAGTGGTGGCTAATTTATCCCAGGTATTTGCATGGTGTTACAATGCTGTTGCTATGGTATCTCAATGGGTGTGGTTAGGTGTTTCCACTAGGGATTGGTGGTATCCACATTTTTCATACCGTCATACTGTCTCTAAATATTATCATGCCATATAGTATTACCTTGCACGGTTCGGCTGCATGAGCCTCATATATGTGAGCACAAAGTTGAATGAGGGGTTTTCGGCGCTGTGCAGTTCAGCTCATCACAGAGTGTTTTGTCTGTTTTCAGATTCATTCCTCTCTCTTTTAACCCAAACTCAATGTCAAACTCACACTGCGGTGGAAGACTGGGCTTGTGTGTGACATCATCAGTCAGTGAGCTCCTTGAGCACCCCCTCCGTGTGGCTTTCATAAATGCACATAAATGAACTTGACTTAAATTAGACGCTGAATAGAAAAGTTATTCAGATTAAAATACCCCCCTCATTCTGTCCATATACCATCCGTATTTTTAAATACCGCTGTGCTAGAGTTATACTGCTCCAACCCTACTATCCACAGTATTGAAGGTGGGGGTGGGTCGCTCCGTCTGGGTCCAGCTCAGCCCTGTTTTCCTCGAAGAGAGCGACGTTGCTGAACTTAAAGCCAAACAAAACGTGATTAACTGTCAGGTTTCTGACGCAGTTACTTGCTTTGCTAACCCGAGCAATGTCCCCAGCCCTCCCTCTCCGCCTCACACAGGGTGGAGAACTTAGACTGCGCCACCCTCTGTATGCCCTGTAAATATGAACACAGGAGAGAGAGAGAGAGAGAGAGAGAGAGAGAGAGAGAGAGAGAGAGAGAGAGAGGAGGCATGGGGATGAGGATGGGGATATTCAGAGGTTTGGAGGCAGAGAGAAAGAAACAGAAAAGAGTGAGTGAGACTGAATAAAAAAGAAACAGAAACAGAGTGAAGGGGAGAGAAAATAAAACAGTAAGAGGAAGATAGAGTGAGTGAGTTGAAGAAAGAATGAGTGAGTGAGATCAAGAGAGAAAAGAGTGAGTGACAGTGTAAGAGTGAAAGAGTGAGAGGGGAGAGAGAAAGACAAAGCATGAAATAGAATGAGAGAGAGAGAGAGAGATCTACTTGAATGAAACTGGAGGTTCTGGATTAGTTTTTCCAGAGCAGCTGTGCCGAGGACTTCTGCGCCAAACACCTGAACAAACACCAGGACAGGGCGTATACCCGAGCGGCCGATTGTGAAACAACAGAGCGCTAGAAGAGAGGAAAGAGAGGTGAGGAGAAATGGCCGATGTACAAGTAAACAAGTTTCACATCAAAACAAGAACGAGAAAGAGAGGCAGGGACTGACACCCCCCCTCCCCCCACCCACTTGGGTCTCGTCCAGAACAAATGTATTTCCTTCTCATTATAATATTTTTACAACCCAGCACTCTGCCGTACAGGAAAACACCATCTCTATATCCACACATGAACTGCCCTGGCATCACTCACATAAAACCCAACCCACACCCCTAAGTGAGGCACAAGGGAGGAGCCCAGCTGAGGACCGGCACGTTCCGTCCCGTGTTGGCTTTATATATGGATGCCCTCCAGGGTCAGGAATGGGACCTGGGTGAGTACACAACCCACTGTGGACAGATGTGGACCCCATGTACAGAGACTGCCCACATTTATCCCCTACAGGCAGCCCACCTGAGTCATTTTGAACCCAGTGAGCCCAGACTGGGTAGATTTTCCACAATTGGTGGTGGTGTGTTGTGCTGGTGCGAGTGGATCAGACACAGCAGTGCTGCTGGAGTTTTTAAACCCCTCAGTGTCTGGACTGAGAACAGTCCACCGACCAAAAACATCCAGCCGACAGCGTCCTGTGTCACCGATGGAGGACTAGAGGACGAGCGACACACACTGTGCAGCGACAGATGAGCTACTGTCTCTGACTCTACATCTACAAGGTGGACCAACGAGGGAGGAGTGTCTCACAGAGTGGACAGAGAGTGGACACAGGGTTTAAAAACTCCAGCAGCACTGCTGTGTCTGATCCACTCTACACCAGCACAACACACACTAATGGTGCTTTTCCACTGCATGGAATGGGCTCAAATCTGCTTGGCTCACATTTTTCTGGCCGTTTAAACACTCCCACACTTCCCCCATGTAATGGAGCCAGAGGCATCACAAAATCTGTCTGTAACATAACCTTGGGCTTTAAAACCACAATAACGTCAGGTGCTGTTTACTCGTTGTATATTTGCGTGTTGTTGCTTTTTGGACTGAACACAGCTCCTCCCCCAGTTCTCACAGATCAGTTTTCCTCAGGAGATTTTCCTCAGGCACTGGCCCAAGGAGCGTTCGAACCTCTTCAAAAAACCCTCGGGGGAATGTTACGAGCTGCTGCTGTGAGTCGCATAAAAACAAATGTGAAAGCTGCTGTAACTTCTGAGATTTTACACGCGCCGAATTTATGCTGGAGCTCTTTGGCAAATCAAAGCTCTGCAGTGTTTACGTGTCACGATTTAGTACCGACTCGGCTTGGACTTGAAACGCAAGCAGGGAATAAAAAAAAGCACCTGGTTCCAGAACCAGAACTGACCAGAGGAAAAACAAAAGAGTCAAGCCGTTGAAGAAGGGACATAACAAAGTACACAGAGCAGCAGATGCAGGAAGACAGTGTTAAACTGTAACACTTCAAACTGTTTTGAAGCTATCCCTGCGCAGTGTGTACTGTGTGTATAAACAGAGCTCCATTTGCTAATCTCCTTGATATTGAACGCAGTAAGAGGTTTGTAACCTGAGGCTGAAATGAAGATCCCAGCGGCGCTGAATGTACCTTTGGCAGTGGATGCTAAATAAGGTCAGTGCTAAGTCATTATTATGGCTCTTCCTCTCTAAGTGTCCAGGAAAGCAGTGTCCAGACGGTGTGATATAAGCGCCTGTTGGATTTCTGTCAGGTTTACACACGAGTGCGACAGATCTGGCCAGTTCATCCATCTGTTCTCTTCGTGAGCTGCGCAGAATAAATGATCTGTGAAAGAACCCTCAGGGAGAGACTGACTGCTGGCCACCGTCTTCTGGAAAAGGACAGGTGCCGTATGCTTCGGTCCCAAGCCAGACTGCCTGAGCGTCCAGGAAATCTGGCTGGAGTCTGAAAGTGTTCCTGTAACGTCTGATCCACGATGTAGAATAAAAAAAGAAATCCTAACTGACGTTGAAAACGTGAGGCAGATGTTTCTGAGCTTGATTGTTGTTGGCCCTCAAAGTCCCCACACTACACATTCCTCTCCGGAATACACACCATGCACTTTCAGATGGCTCACAGCAGACAGACAGCTCTGTGCTGGAATTTCTCTCAAACTAGATGTGAACAAACCCGGCGGATGATGGATGAAACTGTAACCCTTACTCGACTCTGATTGGTTAATGGTCTTTTTCAGGACTGACGATAACGTCGCCTTTCACAACTGAGAGTCAGCCTCCACACTACAGAACTGATTCACAGCCAGGGCCCTGACGGCACTGGGAGGACATCATTGGAATAAAGACTGGATTATGGACTCCGCACACTACAGGAGAATCTGGAAGATGATCGTTTACCATCTCCCTAAAATCAGGAGACCTTTGGAATTGGTGGCAGGAGCAAATCAGCTGAGTACCCTGCAGTGTGGGCCAGGGGAGAGAAGTAGCTCATCAGACTCAGCTGCCACTGCCATCGACTGAAGACTGATTCATGATTCTGTGCTGAATCAATGCTTTCTCTCTTCATTTTGACCTACACTGTTGTGCACACTTGTGCATTTGTGTCTGTGCTGCCCTACAATTACACCAAAACACTAGGGCTAAATCTCAGATATCTTCTTCCATTCTATGTAGTGCACAATGTATGTCATTAAATAACGGTTTTGTAAAGAAAGAAATACATTGAAACGTTTTCCTGCCCAGGTCCCCATTCCTCGTAGTGTGTTTTTAGACGATGGAGAGACTCTAAACTCTCACCAACCGAGATGAGGATGTTGTTCTATTCCTGCTCCATAGGGGGGGTAACACTGACTTATTTTTGCTGTTACAGTTACATTACTTAAGGTGGAACTGACTCCAACTTAAAAGATACAGTCGCTTCTTACTCACACACAACGCTCCACCTTAAAAGATACAGTCGCTTCTTACTCACACACACCACTCCACCTTAAAAGATACTGTCGCTACTTACTCACACATACCGCTCCACCTTAAAAGATACAGTCGCTTCTTACTCAGATGCACCGCTCCACCTTAAAATATACAGTCGCTTCTTACTCACACACACCGCTCCGCCTTAAAAGATACAGTCACTTCTTACTCACACACACCACTCCACATTAAAAGATACAGTCACTTCTTACTCAGATGCACTGCTCCACCTTAAAAGATACAGTCGCTTCTTACTCACACACACCGCTCCACCTTAAAAGATACAGTAGCTTCTTACTCACACAAACTGCTCCACCTTAAAAGATACATCTTACTCACACACACCGCTCCACATTAAAAGATACAGTCGCTTCCTACTCATTCACACTGCTCCACCTTAAAAGATACAGTAGCTTCTTACTCACACACACTGCTCCACCTTAAAAGATACATCTTACTCACACACCGCTCCACCTTAAAAGAAGCATGGCTTCTGAATGTAAACAAATCAGAGAGAACAACATTTCCCATTCATTTATGTTTTGTAGTAGTTCATCCAACAGACTGAGGTGGACTCTGAGGTGGACTCTGCTTGCTGTTTCTCTCAGTAGAAACAGAGCAGTTGGACGTGAGGATTTTTAAGGCCTCACCTCTACCGTACCGTTATATCAACAGAGCCGTAAAGGTCACTTGAGCTAAAAGAGGAGGCTGGGAGTATTTATATTACTGGATCCAAATGAACCGGGCCACTTCCGCAGGACACCGGCGGCTAAGAATACTGAGCTGGAGAGGCAGAGAGCTGATGGCCATTAAACTGTCAGGCAGCATTTCACGGAGCTTCTGAGATAATCCACATTACACTCCTCGCCCCGAAGAGACACTGCCCCGGCCATCAGCCACAGAGGAAGACCTCTCTACGAGATCGCCGTGAGGAAAAAGGGGGTCACTAATGACCTGCCGGGACGTTACGGCAGCGGTCTGTGGGTATTGCAGGCGCGGACAGTGGAGTTAAGGGGTGGTTACTTGAGCTACAGCAAATTCTGAGAATTTTCCACTCCTCTTGAATCCTCCTAACAAAATTAAAAGTGCTCTGTGGGGACGTGTGTGTGTGTGTGTGTGTGTGTGTGTGTGTGTGTGTGGATGGGAGGTACTTTTGGACGGGCTTCAGAAGCTGCATGCTAATATTTGCAGAGCAGTGATAAGAGTGGGGGGAGTGTGTGTGTGTGTGTGTGTGTGTGGTGAGGAGGGGGCTCTGGGGGGAGTGTACATCAGAGGAATGTGTTTGTGTAATAGGAGTCACTGGAGCCTGCGCAATCTCGGCAAACTTCTACTACTAGAGTGATATATGAGACCAGCACACCCATGAGAGGACACACACACACACACACACACACCCATAAAGAAACACCAGTAAATCTTAGCTCTTCAGAGAAGTTGGCTTGTTCTGAATATTTTTTATTTCCTTTTTTTAGTTTTCTACAGAAGTGTACTCAACCAATCTTTAATCTTTGTTTTCCTGCCTTTGTGAGGACATGTGGGCCTTGTCTGAAGCAGTATTTCTAGTTTTGCAACCATGGTTAAATTAGTTTTGGCAAGTCTTGGTGTAGCACCATCATTTGAAACAAGCAGAATTATCTGAGAATTTAAATGAATCCCTTGTTCAGTGCATGTTCACATTAACGTCTGAATCTGGAGCTCACCAACCCACACACTGTGAAACAAGGCCCACCCCAAGTCAGTTTTCTGTGAGCTGCCTAAGTCAGAAAACACGGGATAAAACGAGCCGTGCTGATTCTGCTCTGCTTCTGACATCAAGTGCAGAGACTTCAGAATGGCCCCGCCCCCTCGTCTGAGTCTGTCCAATCAGAGCGCTGGATCCGTGTTTATGTGAGAGCGCAAAGACGAGGTTAAACTCAGCAAAACAGACACAACGAGCGCGGAGAAATAAGAGCACTGAGTAAAAACTGAGAAGAAAGAGAACAGAGCGAAAACGGCTAAAAACCAGAGCTTCTGCTCCTCGCTCCTCACTGCTGTGCGCTCGGGGTCGGGGTGAACAGCGAGCGGCTCGTTATCATTTAAAGGAACAGGTGCGTTCTGAACAGGGGCTGTTTACACAGGGTGTTTTGACCAAAGCAGATCACAGACACTTCATTAAGAAACAGAGGAGGATAATAGGAGGAATATGTCACCTATAACATGTCTTCACTAGCAGGGATATTGTTTTTGCATTGCACACACACACACACACACACACACACACACACACACACACACAAAGATGTGCATGTTTTAATACTATTGTGAGAGATTCCAGTTCTGTGACTGAGGCATGGGGGTGTAGTCTGCAAGAGAGTGAGAGTGTGAGTGAGTCTCTGTGTGTGTGTGTGTGTGTGTGTGTGTGTGTGTAGTCAATTACTGGAGAGAAAACACTGCCTCTCAACACACACTCTCTCCTCTGAAGTGTCCCTCACCTTACACACGCGAGCGATGCGGGACACAATGGTGTTGTCGAAGAAATCAAACTCCTTCCCTGCTTCGCTGAAGAAAAAGTAAATCTTATCGTCGTCGCCCACGGTGTTTCCTTTAGGGAGACTCTCCTGGATGTAGGCGGAGCCCACAAACGCCGGGTCTGGAGGAAGAACACAACTTCATCTCAGTTTAAATTCATTTTATTTGACAATATTTGAGTCACAAAGCCAAGCTACAGGTTCTATCTCATTACTGTCTCCACCAGAAACACACAGGCACTGCTTCTGAAAGTGTTAAGAATTTCTGTGAAGATCAATGGAACCAGTTTATGCTTAAGGTCCCCACCACATGGAGGAAATAATAATAACACACTGAAGCTTTAGAGCACTTTTTCGTCACACAAAGGCGTTGCAAACCAGAATGAGGCCAGCGTTTAGTCAACGATTTCAGACACCTCCAGGCCAATAGGGGTCAGTGTAATGGATGTTTAACGACATGAAGAAGAGTCAGTGAGGAGTCAATTGTTTGTAACTTATACGTTTCACATCTCAGACCTTTCTGAATATTTAGAGAAACACTGTTTGTGTTAATATTTATTATAATATTCAGACAGACTCCAGTCTGTGCCCCAGTGTGAGCTGTGAAAGAAACAGTGAAGTGAACAGAATAATTTATTAAACGCCTCCATCCACACGATGACGACTAACCCCCGTCAGCGCAGCCTCTGACTGCGACGCATACGGCTTTAGTTTATTGTATGAGTCCGAGTCGTAACGCGATGGAGCCTCATGGGGGCGCTGGAGATTCAGTTCAAACTCTAATAACACTCTGGTCCTGGTGTATTTATCCCTCAACTCTATTCCATAGTACGACTTCAACAACACACTGCATTCCTCAGAATATTACACTTGTTGTATCTTGTATCTGATTCTTTACACAGCGTGACTGTGTTCCTCATCATCTGCATCATCACGTGACCACAGACATGGTCAGCAGCGGCATGCGATTCTTTCCAATCAACAGACGAACACTTCAGACTATATTCACTCTGAGGCTCTGAGGCCTTTCCTTCTCTAAGAATGTGGTGCTCTCTTTCTGAAGAAGGGAATGGAGGGGGATAAGGGGGTGTTGAGCAGAAGCAGAAGGCCTTGACTCGTACCTTGAAGCCAGTTCAGTGAGTTCTCGGTCTTTAAGGCAGTGCCCTGGCCAAGGCTCTTGTAAATGACGGGCTCGTTCCCTTGGAAGTTACTGACCGTGCCGGCGTACAGCTCTCCGTCTGCAGAGAAATAAGAGTTAGAGACACACAGGCCACTTACAGCACAGATCAGCAACCGGCTACACATCTACACGCTATAGTCGAGGCGATCTAAACCGTGATGACCCCTTGATGATAGGTCCGCAGTGGTCACATCACAGCAGCTTTACCTCGAACTGCGTAGAGATGGTGTGTGAGTTTAAAGCAGATTCACTTTTGTGGTTTCAGACCCAAATTTATGCTGACGCTATGTGGCTAATGGCGCTACAGCGTAATGGAAGCTCACAGTCACCAATAAACACTGTGCTAAAGGTCTAACTCCTCTCACACACACAAACCTCATACTGCTGCTGAGATGTTAATCTCTCACAGACTCATGCGTGTGGTTTCTGATGTCTGACACACTTATCCAGGGTGAGATTCCATTCAGTCCTTTTATGGAAACTAAGCCTGCTTTAAATTCATTGTTGTGATCTCAGATGTGACGCATGTGAATGTATCAAGCCTTCAGTGGTTCGTCCACACTTCAGAAGGACACCAGGCCTCAGAATACAGAGAAACACTGGTCCTCCTCACTTTAAAAAGGCCATAGAGCCTAGAGTGATTTTACTATTGATCAGATTTTCCCCTCTGATGCTTCAGTGTCACAGCCCTCTGTAAAAACATAGTTATAAAGTAAAAATAATATAATTAAAGCGTAATCCTTAGTGAATCGTCTGCAGTTGGTCCAGAACACAGCTGCCAGGTTTCTGACTAACACCAAGAAAAGACGCCACATTTCTCCGGCTCTGGCCCTGCACTGGTGAAATATAGCGTACAGTATAAGGATTTTATTTGTTTTTAAAGCACTTAAAGACTCTGAACCCATTTATATTAGCAGCATGCTTTCTTTTTCCACCAGGAGCTCTGAGATCCTCTCCTCAGGACCTGTTAATTGTGCCCAGAGCTCGTTTAAAACTCAAAGGCGATCGTGCTTTTGCGGTCCATGCCCTGAGTCTGTGAAACACTCTTCTATCCACTATTTATTACAGCTTTTAAAACAGCGATTAACACCTATGTGTACAGACTCACATTTGAGCAACGAAAGGAGGAGGTCTGTGTTTTGTTGTTAATTGATGTCATGTTTTAAACGTACAGCACTTTGCTCAGTGTAAGTTGTTTTCTTCACTTCACTTACACAGCTCTCAAAATTACATTTCAGAACATCCCCCTAATGTTTCATTTTGGTTGTGGGAACGTTACAGTGGGATGTTCCCTCAACATGAATTTGTCCATTTTTTTATGTTTTCAAAATGTTTTTCTTAAGTTACAAAACATTCCCTGAACCTTATTTACACCAATTATTTAATATTCTAGGAACGTTGTCTTGGAATGTTCTTGGAATGTTGCAAAATTATGTTTTTAGATTGTTCCCTGTTGGGTACTATTGGTCCCATGTTGGGTACTTACTATATCAGACTTGGATATGAAGACTTGGTGTAAAGACGTCTAAAAGATGGCCCTCTGCATCTATATTTGGTTGAAATGCGGAAAGTGCTCTGACAAATACATCTGTCCTGAGCTACATTTAGACATAATCAGACTGACCAATCACAGCCCACATTTCAGCATCTATTTCTGGGCTAAATAAAAGTCATGACAACTGCCCAAGAAAACAACAAAAAACAAAATAAAAATCCTGACGTGTTACAGATTCCAGAATAAACCTCTGCACTTAGAAATGTTGGATTTTATTGTGTTTTATTTCATAATCATAGCTTCGCTGCTAGTGTTAGCTTCAAAAAGGTAGCATCACTAGGCTAACTATCCCCATGGCGATAGTGGAAGCTACCAACACAATATTTTGTCAATGGAGAAGAGGGCCAGGTGGAGGGTGAGTGCTGCTGTTGTAGCTTTTTAAATGTGAACAAACCCTTACTCAACATCCATGGACTATTTAACCACTTGGTGTAAGGCACAGGGATCTGAACTCGCAGTTTGAATGGGGCTTTTATTTATAAAAGTAAAAACTCAAAAACAAAAGCCCATATAAAACCATCCTCAGCAAACTCTGGACTCTGAGTTTCTGTGAAGGGTGACACAGTAAAACGGTGTGAAACTGTGTGCAATTTGTGTAATTTATTTGTGTAAATATAAATTCAGTAACTTTAGACTTCTGTTTATTCTGATGGGTCACCTACCCGCTATGATCGCAGTGGACTTGTACTCAGGGTTAAACGGGCAGCGGCTTCGTCCATCCTCCGTCACAACCTCCCCCGTCCTGCTGCGTACCAGAGAGAAGTCCACAGTGTTCTGGGAACACACACACACACACAATAAATAATAATACATATATTTATAGAGCACTTTTCATGTACAAAGCTTATCACAGTGCTTTACAGCTGAGTAATAAAAGAATATCAGCAGTAATTTAATTAAAAACCTGGTTAAAAAGATGTGTTTTAAAACGTTTTTTAAAACTGTACTGAGAAATGCATCCATCACTGACAAACACATCATGTGACCACAGTCCAGGACAGGGATTGGTTTGTGGGGACAGGCTGGAGTCTTTAGAGTGGTGTGTGTGGGCTGGGGTCTGATTAAGGGTTCGGAGGAGGGATGGAGGATCCTGGTCTGGAATGCTAGGCCCGTCAGGACGTCCTGATGCTCTGCAGTCACTCAGTCTGTCTCAGGCTTTGGCGTGGACACAGCACAGGGACTGATGTCTTTATAGGGCCATGCAGACAGTGTCCTGAGCATACAAAGCCTCTTCAAGCAGGAAGGACGCGTCGGTTTGTTCCATAACACGCTGTGACTGTGACTGAGGCCGTCAAGAAGGTGTCAGGATCGTAGCATTAAAGCCACCTTCTTGTTTCTCCACACACTACACCACTGTGTACTTCTACACTTACAGACTACAGTCCGTCTGTTGTTCTGCATACTGTTTTTTGTCAGTACCCCCATAGCGTCTCCACAGTGCAGGTATGATTTAGGTGGTGGATCACTCATGAATAAAACTGCAGAGGTAATTGGTCACCAGCCGACAGATGAGGCTGAATGTGATTGGTTAACACACACTGGGCGGAAATGTTCAAATACTGAGCCATAAACCGGTAAAGCTCCACCTAGACCCTGGGGTTCGTCTGCTCTGACCGAAAGAAATGACCCTGGAAGAATTAAAAGTGCAATAAAGCTTTCTTTATTTACTGTAGACTTAGCTCTGTCTCATAATGTGGAGTGGAGTCTGAGGCAGATTCTGAAGAAGTACTTTCCTCCAGGTTTGTGTTATGACTGCTGCCTCAAAGGAAGTGTCTTAATGATCACTCCTCCAAAGGCAATCAAAAAGGCAAAAATAAATATAAACCAAAGGAATAATCAACAGAGCAAACAATGGCCAAAGCCAGAAGTCAATACAAGAATCCATTCACACTCAGAATCGAAGACTGAGGTCAAAATGCACAAAGCAGAGAGCTTTAACACTCAAACAAACGAGCTGATCATTAGAGAGTGCGCCTCTGGTGGCTTGGAGGAGAACTAGCTTGGGCAGATGTGACAGGAAATTGCAGAATGTTATACAATAAAATGCTTGATTCATGACTGCTGCCTCTGAAAAACGACATACAATAATGCTCTGCTTCCTCAGAGGCAGCCACCATGTTTGTCTTAGCCCAATGTGTATTAACCAATCACATAAATCCCACCTTTGGGCTGGTAACCAGTTACATTCCTTCTGCCTCGAAGACAGCGCTGCCTCCAGAACAATTCTGAGTAGTGATTTTGCACATGAGCTGGTGGATCATTGATGAGGTGGTGAGGGGTTTAAACACTTAGGGGTTTAAAAACTCCAGCAGCACTGCTGTGTCTGATCCACTCTACATCAGCACAACACACACTAACACACCACCACCACGTCAGTGTCACTGCAGCACTGAGAATGATCCACCACCACATCACACCTGCTCTGTGGGGGTCCTGAGCGCTGAAAAACAGGGGGAAATGTGTGTGTGTGTGTGTGTGTGTGTGTGTGTGTACGAAAGTATGCAGAGCAACAGTCTGTAATTGTAGAACTAGATAAGAGTGATGTAAAACGCATAGTGAGTTGGCTTTAATCTTGTGTCTGAGCAGTGTGTACGAATGTGAGGGAGGTAATGGCTCAGTGGCTCATGGCAGGGTTAACGTCTCCGAACCTGAGCTCCCCGCGTCTTCCTTTTCATTAGAGAATGCTTTTTTATTTCTCGTAATGAACGGAGTTCTTGGAGCCGAGCCGAGCCGAGCCGAGCCCTGCAGGTGCAGCTCTACAGCAGCTCGTTTCTCATGCCGACATCATTCGCCCTGCGATGGAGGGGAGCTTTTGATTGACTGAGTAAATTGCATGAATAATTCATTGCTCCCCTGCTGCCTGCTGAAAGTGTGGAGGAGCGCGGAGCCAGACCTGCTGCAGGGCACAGAGAATCAAACACACACTTACGATGTACGCGCAGATCGGGCTGAAGGCATACGTCCCACACACGTACAGATGAGTGGCATTCACACGCAGCAGAATCTTGATGTAGTTGAAACAGTCGGTCTGGAAAGAGAGAGAGAGAGAGAGAGAGAGAGAGAGAGAGGGAGAGAGAGAGAGAGAGAGAGAAAGAGAGAGAGAGAGAGAGAGACAGGGAGGGAAAGAGAGAAAGGCAAGAGAGAGATAGGGAGGGAGAGAGAGAGGGAGGAAGAGAGGGAGAGAGGAGGAAATGAGTGAGTGAACAAGAATGAGAGTGAGTGAGTGAGTGAGTGACAGAGGAGAGAAGGATGGAGAGAAGAGAATAAATTGCAAGCAAGGGTGATAGTGAGAGAGAGAGCGAGAGAGGGAGGACGGAGAGAGAGTGCGAGAGGAGAAAGAAGAAAAGAAAGAGAGCAAAAGAAAATGAAAGAGCAGTAAACAAAAGTAAGAGAGGAGGAGAAAAAGAGAAATTGTGAGTCAGAGATAGAGAGCAAGTGATTGATAAAGTGAAGGGTGGAGGTGGGTAATAAGAGAGAAAGTGTGAACAAATGAGAGAGAGAAAGAGAGAGAGAGAGAGAGAGAGAGAGAGAGAGAGAGAGAGAGAGAGAGAGAGAGAGATTTAGTGTCAGTGGCGATTGTGCTCCTAAATGAACTGTGTATAAAACTATAATAAAACAGAGCTCAGTGTCCGACACCGTCCTGTAAACCTCGCCCTGTCCCTGACACCCCTCACTGAAATGGACAAGATTTTTGGAGACGGTGTGTCCTCTGTCCGATGACACAGCACCCATCCACTGTCTCCTTGAGACCTGAGCCTCCATCCAGGCCTCGCTCCCCAAGCAAATCCAGGCAATCAAGCAGCAAATTCAGCGTGCAGATTACTAATCTAATAACAGCCTACTCACAGTGTTTCAGAGGAAATGACAGCAGCCAGGGGGCAGAATGGTGAGGGTGCAGATTCTAGTGATTTACTGACAACCACTAGGTGGCGGTATAAAATGTCTCGTAGCGTTCAGAACAATCCCAGGAGAAAAAGGCTGACGGCTCCTTTAAGAGCGATGCGAGCGACGGTGTCGGGCTGTCACCCTGAGGTTCAGAGCTGGTGGTGCACTCACCTGTAGGTTTTTGCCTTTGAAGCTGCACTCGGATCGTTTCTCCTCCGGCGTGCTCCATGTGAACTGCAAAAGAGTCAGGATACTTTACATTGATTAACCTTTAAACACATGAGTGTTTTACACACTGTTCCTACACTCACTAACATAGGAAATCACTGTCGCACGGCAGGTCATCCACTCACACACAAGCCCTGCTTCTGGAAAGGTCTGAGATACTGTAAACTGTAATAAAAGCTGGAATCTGTGAAGTTAATTCTTTTGAAACTTTGTTTAAGGACAGAAGAGAAAGATAAAACACTATTGGCACAGGAGTTTTTTTTTTTTTTTTTTTTTACCGAATACTGTGGAAGATTCAGGAAATCCAGAGAAACCTTGGACAAAGCTGGACACTAGAGCTGAATGAGCCGGACCTTCCAGCCCTCAGACTACACTGCATGAGGAATTGTCATTCAACTCGATTCAGAAACGCCGCTGGCATCACGGACCACGGCATGGGTCATATGCGTCTGTGTGAACGTACTTTTGAAGTTGGAGGTGTATTCTGGGATTTTAGAGAGACGTATGCAGCCATAAATGTGACGTCTTTTACCAAGAAGTCAGGGGATATTTCTGCAGGATGATTTCAGGCCTCGTTCTGCACGTGACTGCGTCCAGATCTGCCTCCTGTGGTCGTCATGAGGAAGAGAATCAGAAGACAGTGGCCGTGGACTGTGGAGCAGCAGGAGTCGTGTATTGAGAGAGAACTCCATTCACAAACCTGCAGCTCTTAGTCTCCTCAGTTCCCAAACGCTCCCACAGCGTCAGTATTTAGTTGCATTCAGAATGAAGAGCACTAGTGAGGTCAGGTGTTGACGTTGGATGAGTTCAGTATAAAACACCCAATCAAACTTATCCCAAAAAGTACTGCTATGAGTGACATATTCCAGAGAACACAGGCCCATGACTCCACAGTCCACTGTAGAAGTGCTTTACACCCCTCTCACAACCAGGAAACAGCATCTGGAGGCGTCTGGACGATAGTTTTTTACTTAATGTAAAGCATGAACTGACATGAGGATGTTGTTCTAGGGTTGGGGTTATTGACTTAATTTTGCTGTTACAGTTACATTACTTAAGGTGGAACTGACTCTAAACTCAGGAGAGCGCTAACTGCATGAAAGTAAACACAGAGGGAAAGTGCTACAAAACTAAACAGCTCGAGTTACACATGAGTTTCTGTGGGAATTCAAACAGTGAATAAACAGTTACAGACAATTTACACTTCAGACACCAATAAGATACAGTCGCTTCTACTTACACACACCTCTCCACCTTAAAAGATAGAGTAGCTTCTTACTCACACACACCACTCCACCTTAAAAGATACAGTCGCTTCTTACTCACACACACCACTCCACATTAAAAGATACAGTAACTTCTTACTCACACACACCGCTCCACCTTAAAAGATACAGTAGCTTCTTACTCACACACACCGCTCCACCTTAAAAGATACAGTCGCTTCTTACTCACACACACCACTCCACCTTAAAAGATACAGTAACTTCTTACTCACACACACCGCTCCACCTTAAAAGAAAGAGTAGCTTCTTACTCACACACACCACTCCACCTTAAAAGATACAGTCGCTTCTTACTCACACACACCACTCCACCTTAAAAGATACAGTAACTTCTTACTCACACACACCGCTCCACCTTAAAAGATAGAGTAGCTTCTTACTCACACACACCACTCCACCTTAAAAGATACAGTCGCTTCTTACTCACACACACCACTCCACCTTAAAAGATACAGTAACTTCTTACTCACACACACCGCTCCACCTTAAAAAATACAGTAGCTTCTTACTCACACACACCGCTCCACCTTAAAAGATACAGTAACTTCTTACTCACACACACCGCTCCACCTTAAAAGATGAGGAGCATCTGAATTAACACAAATACGGTGTGGGTGGGGGTTGTTGTTTTCTCTGGATCTCTGGAATTGTCTACATTGCCTTTAAATTAGAGAAGGAATCACTAAGTAGACAAGGTGTTTACAAACTTTTGGAGAGTTACTGTATTCCTCTCTCACTGTATACACCCAGTGCAGAAGGAGTGAATACACTGACAGAAAGAGCTTAATGGGATGAGTGATTGCACGCACACACACACACGCACACACAAACACACACACACACACACACACACACACACACACACAGACAGACAGACAGAGATATTTCCAGATGTTCTGAGATGAGAATAGCAGACTGTTCCACGTCACATGAGCGTGTCTATACCCTACTGATCCAGATGTGTCAGTGTGTGACCGTTAATGCCCACGTCCAGCACTAGTGACCCATAACAGACCCATAACCTAAACAGTGCTAAATCTAACTTTAAGGAAGTAGTGTTTTAAGATATCACATCCTAAACACATCCCACATTCTGTTTAAGGTGGAATTGTAAATTCAAAAAAGAATGTGGTGAATTAGGAGCCAGTGTTATCTTTATTCTGACTGTGGTTCTCTGGTGTGAGGTGAGGTTATATTCTTTATTTAAATTCTTTATGTTCTTTATCTGACTCTAATGTCACTGACACTGTCATATATTGTTTTAAGATTTTTACCTACTTTCCACACACACCACACGATACACACATACACACACCTGACATGATACACAAATCACATGATACACACATACACACATCACATGATACACACATCACATGATACACACATCACATGATACACACATACACACACCTGACGTAATGCACCCACACACACGATACACACATACACACACCTGACATGATACACAAATCACATGATATACACATACACACATCACATGATACATACATACACACCTGACATGATACACACACACATCAAATGATACACACACACATCACATGATACACACAGACATCACATGATACACACAGATATCACATGGTACACACACACACACTCACATTGCGCTGCAGTTGTGGTCTGCTGATATCGCTGAGGTTGAGGGCGAAGAGAGTTTCCCGCGCGCCTACGTACAGTGTGCCGTCTCCTGGGCTGAGCAGCAGAGACGTGTAATTAAAGACTCCCTCGGCCGAAAACCTCCTGGCTGACCTCTCCTGTGCATCTGGACATGGAGAAAGAGAGAGAGAGAGAGAGAGAGAGAGAGAAAGAGAGAAGAGGGAAAAGGTTATATCTGCATTGTTTAGATATAGTAAACAATCCTAATTCACTGAATACTGTATCTGTTCTCAAGGCTCCAGAAAGACCAGGCTGTTCTTTTACTGTGGCATGGATTTGTTTGTAGTGTTCTTAGCTTTGAAAGAAAGATGAGGACAACACTGAGGACCGCACTGAGGACAACATTGAGGACTGCACTGAGGACTGCAGTGTGAGGACAACACTATAAGTGTGTGTGTGTGTGTGTGTGTGGTCTTATGGCACTCTGAGACAGATGTTCATCTCTTAATCAAAGCTGCTGCTGCACTGTGTCATTACACGACACCGCAGGCTGTTTCCCTGTTTCCATGACAACCATCTCCCCATCTAATACACAATGACTGCCACTAGGGGAGCTGTAGCGTCCAGGGAGCTGGAGAATGACCTGATGGTGAAGTTCTTTCTTCACAAACATTTAATATATATATATATATGTGTGTGTGTGTGTGTGTGTGTGTGTGTGTGTGTGTGACTGGGTGAATGCGAGTGTGACTGGGTGAGTGTGACAGGATTAATGTGAGTGACTGGGTGAGTGTGATGCCCTGTGATGGACTAGCATTCTGTCCTGTTCCTGTCTTACATCCAATGATTCAGATCAGGGTGAAGCACAAACAAATGGTGAATGAATGAATGAATGAATGAATGAATGTGGGGGACACTAGAAATGCTACACAAACTTATATGAAACACAGGTGCCTTCATAGAAAACTAATGTTTAACACTGTTTTATTTTCTGAACGGTGACGGAGAGAGGTGTCTGAGCCCCGCCTTTGTGGTCAAGAGCTGTCAATCATGTGTCTCTGACCAATGAGAGTCCAGTATTAGTGAAGTACATTATCCCAGTGCAGTGCTGTACTGACTGACCTCAGTGTGTGTGTTCTTTGTGGTCTGAGTGCTGGTTATTCCTGAGGGTGAGCCTAACACCTGTGTGTGTGTTTGTGTGTGTGTGTTTTTTAGGGGGGGGGGGGCTGACGTGTGTCAGTGGGAGCAGCTGTGCCGCTGCTTGGCTCAGTCCTCAGAGCAGGGATGGGGGGATGGGGGAGGGGGCAGGATCAGTGTGTGCTGACTCCGGAATACCCCGGGGGAGGAGGTACAGTAATAACAGGGCATCATCCTCCACCAGGAGGCCTTATTACTGCTGAACCACACACTACTGAATCTCTCTCTCTCTCTCTCTCTCTCTCTCTCTCTCTATCCCTATGTTCTCTCTCTCTCTCTATCCCTCTGTTCTCTCTCTCTCTATCCCTCTGTTCTCTCTCTCTCTCTCTCTCATCACTATCTCTCTGTTCTCTCTCTCTTCTTTCACTGTCTCTGTTCTCTCTGTCTTATGTCTCTATCTCAGTTCTCTCTCTCTGTCTTCTATCTCTATCTCTCTGTCTCTCTCCCTATCTCTCTCTCTCTCTCTCTCTCTCTCTCTCTCTCTCTCTCTTGCTCTCAGCTCTGGCAGTTCTCTCCACTCCTAGCTTCAGGGAAATTTAACGGTGATTTAGCGAGGCAAAGACAAACAGCGCAGCATAAAGCAAAACAGGGGCTTTAGAGGGATTTGTGCTGAAAGGAGCGGCGCGGCCAATTATTCTCCAGAGTGGCGTCAGCATGCCGCCCCCCCCCCCCCCCCCACCACCACAACCCCCCCTCACACCCCCCCACGGCTCACACAATGAGGCGAGTAATTGGGCTCTATTAAAGGAAATTCACACAGGCCCACGCTGCACGAAGAGTTCCCTTTTTATTCTTCCCCACATCTTCTTCAAATCACACACACATCTCCTCACTGTCAGCTTCACACCAGGGTCAGAACCGTTAGCTATATGCTAACGGGGCCCGGGACATGCTTATTTTTAATGGAGGGTTGCTCTACATAATTTGTCACCCCCCTTCCCCCCTGTTCCTCAGCGCTCAGGACCCCCACAGAGCAGGTGTGACGTGGTGGTGGATCATTCTCAGCGCTGCAGTGACACTGACGTGGTGGTGGTGTGTTAGTGTGTGTTGTGCTGGTGTAGAGTGGATCAGACACAGCAGTAGCTGCTGGAGTTTTAAACCCCTCAGTGTCTGGACTGAGAACAGTCCACTGACCAAAAACATCCAGCCGACAGCGTCCTGTGTCACTGTGCAGCGACAGATGAGCTACTGTCTCTGACTTTACATCTACAAGGTGGACCAACGAGGGAGGAGTGTCTCACAGAGTGGACAGAGAGTGGACACAGGGTGGGACCCTCTTGAGTTGCAGCACATGGGCCTGGCTCAATGTAAAGTCATGGGCCAGTGGGGTATAAAACCCTCCAGTGTTGGTATGAGGAGCAGTGGAAGTTGATTCTCTGGTGTAAGGCATCACCATCCAGCAACTCTGGGATGAGCAACAACATCCAACATCAGCCCCAGCCATCAAATTCCTACAACAGTGTCCCGCAAACTCTATCAAAGTGTTAAACTCGTTAAGAAATCTGTGCTGGAGCTGACGGGGTTAATGTCGACTGATGGAGGAGACACAGTGGGGTCAGTATTTGGCGAGATCTGAGGTTTAACTGTTGATGGATGTGGGTTCACCCTTCGGCAAACAACATCAATGTTGCCTTTTCTATCTGTGAGTTATAACTGATTATTAATGGCTATTAATGTGTTTACAACATACTTAATAACATTAATAAACTGTCTTGTTCAGACAGTTTTGCTGTTCATTACTTTGATCTGTAACAATGACAGCTGAGCTCTGATTGGTCGCCTGATATTAACGGTCACGGTCCGTCAGTTCCTGACGTTGTTAACATACGTGAGTTCCTTTTCAAAACATAAAAAACAGACTCTGTGTGAACAGAACTTCACAGTGCGTTAGTAAAGACCCTGCTCCAGAAAGAACTGCTTTAGCTGCTTTATATTTCTCCTTACGATGTGTGTCCACATTCCTAAATGCACATCAACATGTGTTGTCCAGTTACTGGGGTCAGGTAAGGTCAGCGACATGTGTAAACTCATATAAAGCTGTGCTGACGAGTAATAAATCATGTCTTATACAAAGCCCTCTGATACGATCTGATCTCCATCATGCGCCAACACAACTGCTTTAGGTTAAGCTTTAAGGCGTTTGGCAGCTGGATCAAACACAAACAGCGGCAGCTGTGCATCTGAACGCCTGCTCCCACACATCTGTCCAACTGGAGCACCATTAAACAAAGGCTTACCCCTGCACAGCAACCTGCTGCATTACACAAACTACCACACACACACACCTTCTGCAGAGGGTTAATGTAAAACAAACAATGAAACAACAACTTTAAAAACAACCAAAAAATCAACAGGTATATCATGGGTTAATGTAGTCGTTGATGTGGTGTTGGGGGGGGGCGGGTGGTGATAGGGGGGGTGTTAGGCAGAACACAGCTCTTCTGGAGACACCATGTGAATCAAACTGTGTGTAAATCTATGCTAAACTACAAAAAAATAAAAAATGTAATCTGCAGAACCATCTCAAAATGAAGCATCCGTGACATTTGTAGCAAAACTGAACACACGGGACTCGCATCACAGTTTTCAGAACGCCGCTCACAGATCTGAGAAAAGCCTCAAGTGTTTAAAAGAGAGTAGATACCAGCGCCTGCAGATCCACTGTCTGTACCAGCAGGGGGAGTACTCTATAGAGCAGGGGAATCCGTGGGCCCAGGCCAGTGGAGCACCTGCCCCAGTAAAATATCAGTGTCGCTCTAAAATCACAGCTGTAAAATAAACCAGTTTCATCCTGAATCACTGTAGAACTACACAGAGCACGTCACAGGAACTGCATTCCCCACAATGCATCAGGAGCTTTCCAAACACCTGAGCAGTTAACACTGTCAGTCTAAGGCTGTTTATTGTGCTTTTCACATAAATATTTAAAAGTCAGCGGAGAAACAGACACAGAGTGAGAGATCATAGAGATATGTTTCTGATGATAGCGGCTAATAACTATAACCTCGCCTGACTTCCCCTGCCCCAGAAAATAAAGGCTACAGAACTCCTCCTTCATTTAAAGACCGTCGCTTCTGAATCGTTCAGCTCTAGACAGTGTGCTATTAGACTAGGGACAGTCTCTAATTACACAGTTCTCTCACATTTCAATGAACCCTGTGTGTGCCAGGGAAAGTGTGGATGCACTGGAATACAGCTTCTTTTCTTATTTATTTATAAAGAAAATGAATGCAATTAATACAATGTCTTTAAAGGTAAGTTCACTAGATGCACAGTTCTTCTCCTGCGACAGGTTTAATACAATGTTTCTGACACATCCAGGCCACTAGGGGTCAGTATAATGATAATTTCTTAACCTGAAGTAGAATCTGTTGAGAAACTAAAGCCCCTGGGTGGAGGTGGTGGAGGGCAGCTGTGAGTCTAAAGGAGAGGGATCTCAGATCTGAGAAATAATCTGAGAAATAAACAACAACACACCACTAAGAGACATGCAGCTTATTTGTTTACTGCGCAGTGTCTGTAAACTCTGGCAGAGGGCTTTTAAACACTCGGTACAATCCATCCGCGCAGCTCCAGCGCCAAGTCCAGTAAAAACCATTAGCTGAAATATCAGAGCAGATGTTGTGGAGTAGACGCTGCAGCTACAGCAACATGAACCAGCTCCACAGAAACATAAGAGTTTAAAAGCTGTCTGTGGTGGGGCTGAAGAGGCTGGAAAAAAAGAGCTGCATCTCTCTCTCTCACACACACACACACACACACTCGTGTTCATGCAGCTGTAATCCTATCAAGCTGTGACTGTGCTCATTTATTAGGGGAACCTCACATAGACGTGTGTTCATTTTGTGGAGACTTACTCTTACCTTCTCCATAACAAACCGCCCCTGCCCCATCACTGACCCTAACTTTAACATGTACCCTCACCCTAGCTGTTCCATAGTGTGTGTTCTTGTGTGTTCTTACGTTCTCGTGTTCTCACCTGATGTCATCTTCCATCACCGTCAAGAACAAAAACGACAAGAACCATTAAACCGCCTGGACGCATCGGGAGTGAAGAAGAAAGAGCAGGAAACAGAGGATATTTTTCTAAATAAAAGGAGGTGCCGGCTCCACCTGCGCTCGGAATAGGAGTGGTGCAGGAGCTCATCTCGGCAAATTAAACACTGTCCTGCCCCTAAGTTTAAAACAGGCCCTTGTCCTAAAATGTGCTGATTTATGCTGTGGAGACTTGTTCATGACCTCTACACAGAAGACACATTCTCTACACAGAAGACACGTCCTCACAATGTGAGAGTGTAAAGAGATATTTAGTCCCTGCCATCAAACTTGATGCACACACACACACACACACACACACTGGTTTGTTTTAATGCTATGTCAGGAGAAGGGCCGACCAATCATCACCGCTTGCTAAACCCATGTTTCTCCAGCAGGGGGAGACAGAACTCACAGTGGAACTTTTGTGTGGATCAATCTGTATCGGTTATAGTTTAGAAGCTCATGGACATTATGGGAGGAGTCACTGGATGGTTTTTAAATCGGGAGCTTGTGTCTGATTGGCTCCACTGGATGCTATGGGAGGAGTCAATGGGTGGTTGCTAAACTGGAAGCTGATTGGCTCCACTGGATGTTATGAGAAGAGTCAGTGGGCGGGTCCTACATCAGTAGCTTGTGTCTGATTGGCTGTAGACCAGTCTCTTCTGCAGATTCTCTCCTGACGGCAGGGCTCGTACGGACTGATCAGATTCCCCTGCACTTTTTCTGCCATCATAATCACTTGGACTAAGTAACAAGGACTTGATTAGTTCTTTCACTTAGGAAACAGAACTCCTCGAAAAACACATTGTTATTTATTGTTTTTCTTAAGAGGAAAAAAATCTGAAACAAAGACACACACACACACACACACACACACACCCTCCCTATTTGCTCTGTGTTATTATTGCAGGGATGACTGAGGTTGTCTCCCTGAGGGCGATTCCATGACGATGGCTGCTGCCTCTCACAGCCCCAAAAGTGTCCTGGTGCACTCTGGGAAAAATGTGTGTGAGCTACAGGAGGTGAGGGACATGTTTGTGTGTGTGTGTGTGTGTGTGTGTGTGTGTGCGTGTGCGGGTGCGTGCGCGTGTGTGTGAGTGTGTGTGTGCTTGCATGTGTGTGCGTGCATGTGTGTGTGTGTGTGTGTGTGCGTGTGTGTGTGTGTGTGCGTGCATGTGTGTTTGTGCATGTGTGTGTGTGTTTGTGTGTGTGTGTGTGTGTGTGCATGTGTGCATGTGTGGCCGTGCGCGGGTGTGTGTGCATATGTGTGTGTGTGTGTGCATGTGTGTGTGTGCGTGCGTGTGTGTTTGTTTGTGTGTGTGTGTGTGTGTGTGTCTATGCATGTGTGTGCATGTGTGTGTGTGCGTTTGTGTGTGCGTGTGTGTGTGCCTAGTGTGTGTGTGAGTGTTCCTAGTATGTGTGTGTGTGTGTGTGTGTGTATGTGCTGATTGTTAGTCAAGGCGGTCGTTATGTGATGAAGAGGCAGGATGTATGATGTATGATCGCTGGTTTGCTCTCTCCACCCACTCCTCCTTTTTATTGTCCATTAATTTCCCACTCTGTCCTGCCCCTAGTGTCCAGCTCGGACTCCTCAAAGCCCCTCGTCAGCTCCGTCACACATCTCTGTAATTAACCAGTCCTCAGCCACTGAAGTGGGCCCACTCCACACAGGCATTACGTTCAAACACAGCGCCCCGGCCCAGTCGCTCCACCGCTGTCCTCAGACACAGTTCAGTCCTAATGCAACATTCATTCATTCATTCATCTGCTGTAAGCCCAAGACAGGAACACACCCTGGACACCGGTCACTCACACTCTCCCAGTCACTCACACACTCACCTGGTCACTCACACACTCACTCAGTCACTCAAACACTCACCCAGTCACTCACACTGGGTTTTTTAATTCCTCAGCATCAGACACACCACTGTTTCCCTCCAGACTTCCTCTGGTGCTCGTGTCTAGACAAGACCAGGCTGTGTTTGCTTCACAGTCAGGGGACAGGTGCCATTCATCAGGCCTCTGTCTGACCTACTGACCTTAAAATGGACATCCTGATTAGCCATAGTCTCTCTCTCTCTCTCTCTCTCTCTCTCTCTCTCTCTCTCTCTCTCTCTCTCTCTCTCTCTCTCTCACACACACACACACACACACAAACACAGAGGAGTTCTCACTTCCATGAGACCCTCAGGTCCACTGATGAACCGAGAAACCAAGGCAGGGGTCAGATTCACAAAGTGTCTTTAGGAAGAAATTACGATAAAATTTTCCCTTCAATTTTCTCTGGAACAGTAAATATTCTTTAAAAATAACTTCTTAAATATTTTTTACAAAAGCATCACACTCTAAAATAATCAGTTTAAAGAGGTGAATTATCCTTATCCAATTCAGGGCGGCGGTGGGTCCGGAGCCTACCCAGAATCACTGGGCGCAAGGTAGGAACAAACCCTGGAGGGGGCGCCAGTCCTTCATAGGGTGGCACACACTCACACAGTCACTCACACACTCACACCTACGGACACTTTTGAGTCTTCAATCCACCTACCAACGTGTAGGAAACCAGAGCACCCAGAGGAAACCCACGCAGACACAGGGAGAACACACCACACTCCTCACAGACAGTCACCCGGAGGAAACCCACACAGACACAGGGAGAAGACACCACACTCCTCACAGACAGTCACCCGGAGGAAACCCACACAGACACAGGGAGAACACACCACACTCCTCACAGAAAGTCACCCGGAGGAAACCCACACAGACACAGGGAGAAGACACCACACTCCTCACAGACAGTCACCCGGAGGAAACCCACGCAGACACAGGGAGAACACACCAACTCCTCACAGACAGTCACCCGGAGGAAACCCACGCAGACACAGAGAGAACACACCACACTCCTCACAGACTGTCACCCGGAGGAAACCCACGCAGACACAGGGAGAACACACCAACTCCTCACAGACAGTCACCCGGAGGAAACCCACGCAGACACAGGGAGAACATACCACACTCCTCACAGACAGTCACCAGGAGGAAACCCACGCAGACACAGGGAGAACACACCACACTCCTCACAGACAGTTACCCGGAGGAAACCCACGCAGACACAGGGGGAACACACCACACTCCTCACAGACAGTTACCCGGAGGAAACCCACGCAGACACAGGGAGAACACACCACACTCCTCACAGACAGTCACCCGGAGGAAACCCACGCAGACACAGGGAGAACACACCACACTCCTCACAGACAGTTACCCGGAGTTGGACTTGAACCCACAACCTCCAGGACCCTGGAACTGTGACTGAGACACTACCTGCTGCACCATAGCGCTGCCCTTGAATTCCTCTAAATAATGTCTAATGTTAGATGATTGTTGTTAAAGTTCTGTTAGTTTCTACATTAGGAAAATAATGTTTCCTCCACCTTCTGAATGTTGGGTTTAAACGGTCGATTCACTTGTAAAAATGTGTCTCACTGCATTTATAAACTGTAAAAGGATAAGGAAAGCTTTGTAATTCCAGCCTCGGCTGTTTTCCAAACATAGGGTTTCAGTTATCATCCTACCTCATCACACTCTCTCTCTCTCTCTCTCTCTCACACACACACACATACATACACACACACACACACACACACACACACACAGATGAGTAACACTACACTATGACCTTGAGGCAGCTGGAAGCTATACGAGATCATTACTGCCATTGCGTAATTACGAGTTTTCATCTCGTTCTTTTTTCCTAGTGAGTGCTGCTGCAGAGACGGGTTGCCAGATCCTCAGCTCTCTCCTCACAAATCCATTTAGAGGGAAATTAATTACATGGGCTTTTAGGGAATCTTCCGAGCAGAATTCCCGGCGGCTTCTGAGCCGGTGCGTGTCCAAAGTTAATTAGAGATGAAGAAAAAGCCTCCCGTCGGAGACCAGCGCGAGCGTGGGGCGCCAGGTCATCAGCACGAGATCAAAGGGCTTTATTCAGGCGTCTGAGTGGTCAGCTCGTTTAGGTAAAGGCCCACTGCCTTTGATCATATCAGCGTAGAGTGGCCTTTCAGTCTTTCAGAAGATTGTTTCTCCTATCTGACACACACACAATCACACACACACACACACACACTAGTTCCACTATACACATTAGGACATAGACAACAGGCTTCACGCAGGAACGCGAACTGCATTCCTGGTACTCGCATTCATGCAACTGGTACTCGCATTCATGTGTCACAAGAGTGTTCCTGCAGGGGGCGCTACAGTGAGACTCAAGCTGTTTATAGTCCACTGTCATGGGGGACCAGCTCTCTGGAGTCAGTCGCAGAACTGGTTCCTCACACTGACATTCAACCGAGAGAAATTCAGAGATCACACACCCTTCCTTCCACACTTTAATATTATGGTTCTACAAGGGTTCTTTAGTAAAGGGGATGGTTCTGTATAGAACACTGAACAGTTGAAGAACCTTGATGATTAAACAGTTCTTTGCATCGTGAAGGGGTTCTTCAGTTTGATGGAGAATGTGCTGTAGATGGTTCTATATGGCACCTTTTAGAGAAGGGTTCTATAAAACCCTTCTATAAATAAAACCGTGTCCTGAGAAGTAACACACACACACACACACACACACACCGTTCTCCCAGGGGTGTAATCAGATGCAAACGTTCACAGGTTTATTACTCTTCTATTGGGCCGTTAGTGTTTTAATGGACTACCACCTCGTTGAGGCTGAGTTTCTCTGACTGGCCTCAGCTGGTGCACTCTATTCCCGCTTGGACGTTCACTATTCCACTTCTGCTGTATCGGGATCACACTCAGCTCTTCAGGACACATCTGAGTATTAAAAACTCATTATTTAAAGATTGTGTCGTCAGCATCATACCGAGGAAGAGAATGTGAACCATGCTACCCCTCAAACTCATGGGCTCACAAACCAGAAATCAGTGCTGGGTCTGAAATAATGAGGTCTAGTAAAGGTTTTAAGGTGGCACATGTGAAGCAGATCAGTGCTGGGGAGTGAAGAGGTCCAGGACATTTTTTTTTATGGTGGCACATGTGAAGCCCATCACCTTTAGGCCAGAATTGAAGAGGTCCAGGAAAGGTTTTAAGGCTTGATATGTGAAGATGATCAGAACTGGATCAGAAAAAAGAGGTCAGGAGATCTTTTAAGGTGGCGCATGTGAAGCCCATCAGTGTTGTGGATGAAATCTGCAGTGCAGTGGTGCTCTGTTTATTCTGATCAGCGTCTTGTGGTGCAGATCAGGTTCTGATTCTGGCCTCAGCATCGGAACCAGTTTGTTTTTCTGGACTACAGCCAGAGACTGGAGACCAGACTGGACTCACACACCAGACCCTGGAGCATCTGGAGAAGGAGGGTGAGGAGACTCCCTCATCACAGAGCTGATGATCTCAGGTGGAACTTCAGCACATTCTGCTTTTCAGAAACATCGCCTGGCTTTACTCTCTCACCTCCAGAGGCTCCCAGAGGAGGAGCAGGTGACGTCATCAGCAGATGTCTCCCCATTGACCTGAGCAAAACACCACCGCTGCTCCTGTGGAGTCAGCGCAGGGGACGGAGCTCATCTCACGCTCCTGCACTGAGCTGTAATCAGGAATTCTGATGTCACCTTTTAATGGAAGGTCTTGTGGCTTGCTCTGAGCTCCAGAGAGCACACGGACTATATTTACAGAGCTGTGCTGAGAAGGGCTGAGGAGATGCAGAACAGCTTCAGTGACCTTCTGTTACATTCTCAGTGCACAAAGCTCTTCAGGATCGACGTTTTCTGAGGCACAACTGTGAAAACTGAAGCAAATTTCAGCTCAGAATTCGATCGTACATAATGCAACAAGATCCCCAACATTCAGTCCACATTCAACTGAAAACAGAGCACTTTAGATGTTCCTAACCTTTATAAATATAGACTGGTTCTGACTGGTAGTTAGTTTACAGTCACTAGGTGAGCTCCCATCCTCTGGTGGCACTGATTCTCAGTTCTGTTTCTTAATGAAACATATGTGACCTGCTTTGGTCCAAACCCCACGAGCCCCACAGCAGTGTTCTCCCCCTGTGTAAACAGCCCCTGTTCAGAACGCACCTGTTCCTTTAAATGATAATGAGCCGCTCGCTGTTCACCCCGACCCCGAGCGCACAGCAGTGAGGAGCGAGGAGCAGAAGCTCTGGTTTTTAGCTGTTTTCACTCTGTTCTCTTTCTTCTCCATTTTTACTCAGTGCTCTTATTTCTCCGCGCTCCTTGTGTTTTCCTGAGTTTAACTTCATCTTTGTGCTCTCACATAAACACAGGTCCAGCGCTGTGATTGGACAGACTCAAAGGAGGGGGCGGAGCAATTCTAAACACAGGTGTGAGTGTGTGAGAGTTCCTGCCTTGTATTCAGTGGTTTCAGACAGGCTCCATACCCTCCATGACCCTGATGTAGATGAAGTGTTTACAGAAGATGAATGAATGAACTTTTAACAAACATTCTAACGAATGTAATCCATATTTACTCGAAGCACTTGAACATCTAACAAACAACATGCTGAAGTCTGTGGTGTTTGCAATTCTGAAACAAACAACAGTGGTGAGCAATGGACCCAGAAACCCCTGAGATTAAGGCCTCCAGAGCAGGGAGAGTTGGGTTAAAGCCCCTCAGAGACACTGTGACAAAAATCAGAGCCTGCAAATGATAATCTGACATTAAGGCAGCTCTTCTGGTCAATGAGGGTGTGTGAAGTCCCAGAGCACACCTTGACCTTGTACACGAGATCCCTCAGAGACGGCATGGCTCTTATCTCCAGCAGAACGCTCTGTCCACGTTATATAACAGCGGGGAGAATTTATTTAGACTGATGCATTCTTCATCCAAGTAAGCCAAACTGCTCAGAGCAGACTCCAGAACCTCTGTGTTGTATTAAGTCCATCCACAACAGAGCCATCTCCTAACTGCCTCCAGATGGTCCGAGAGGCACTTTATCCACATCTCAAAGGCTCTGGGAGAAAAACAACTTTATCTTCTCTCTCCCCTTGCTTTTGTTTCCTCTCTCACACTTTTTCCCTTTGAGCCAGAGGACCGTGGATCCCGCTTTCACTTTTAGGACCAAACTTTACGGTGGGACTTGGACTCACACTCACCCAGTGGATCCCTTAAATTCCTAAAAGAACCACGCCTCAACTCCTCACTCGTAACATCCTTTAAACTTCGTAATGGGAAGAAATAAATAGTTACTACCTCCCTGCCTTGGTCCTAATGGAACACAGGACACCTCTCCTGTCCTCACTGTAGACGTTGCACACTCCCCGTTATCACCACCGTCTCAAACTGTCGGCAGGGCACATCGAGTGTGTGCTCGCGATAAAGAGAAGGCCATGTTTCCACACACCTGCCGCACTCAGGGGGAGGAGTGATACGAAACATAAAGCTGAGAATGGAGGAGCAGCGTGAGTCGGGGCGGGGGGGCACAAACATCTGGAAGGCATTAAGACAGCAGGCGGTGGGCTGAGATGAGCTGCGAGGGTCTCGTGTTTGTTTAGGGAGCCGCTCGGGGGCCTGTCGTATTAATAGGAGACAGCACTCCAGAGAACAGCAGGGGAAACTGAAACCTCGGTCACGCTTACAGATCAGAACCAGCTCGACGAGGGAGAGAGCCTCCGGCAAGGCATAAAGGTCCAGAAGTCAAGCACGAGAGAAACGAACAGAGCCTGATCACTGAGAGCGTGACTAATGAACACAGTCCAGGGGTCAAACAAACAAACTAATAAAGGCACTTTAATATTAATGCATTTCTACATTTTTAACACAATGTACAGCGCAGGGACGAAGAATCAGAATGCTGTGTCATCCCTGAATGAACCTGTTATTGCGCCATAGAGTGCACACCACCCAGAACACACACACACACCAACAGTGATGACAGTAAAACTGCATAGGTCCCCATTGTGCCAATAATACACCTCCTGAGGCCTTGGCTCCACGAGACTGAGCATGAACCTTCACCAGAGGTCCTTATAAGTCTGTGTAAGGTTTATCAGAACCTACTCTGACCATCTGAGACTAAATCAGAAAATAGAAACCTGGGTGTACAACTTTTTACCAAACCATTATTCATTTGGTGCAGATAAAAACAGCAGTGGGATTTCTTCTTCAAACAGTTTAAACTTCAGGAAAATAACAAAATGATCCTTTACTCGAGGGTTGAGATTAGACAGAGACGCAGACAGCAGCAACGTTAAGATCTACACGGCCACCGCTGTTGTTTCTATATGTGCTTCAGTGTAACGGTTTATAAAACAATACGATTAGCTGAGCTAACACTTATGAATCCTAAAGGAAATTGCAGCGTCACAGTTCTGTACACGGTGCACAAGAGTAGCCTCACATTAGTCCGAATAAATAGAGCAGTGTGGTGCAAATGAACATTGACATAATAAAAGTGAGAAGAGTCTACAAATGAATTGTGTGTGACGTATTCAAAAGCAGCCTTAGAAGGTGCTACACTAAGAAACGTAAGCGATAAAACATATAAAACTGGGTTTGGGCCGTAATCACAAAAACAAACCTGATTTGTCAAAAAAAAAATAAAGTGTTGTAACCCTTAAACAGGAGAGAAGTCCAGAACATGAAGCAGATTCACAGTTTTTCTTTAATTAAATATTAAAATCACACTGTCACCATGTGTAGACTGTATTTATGGGTATTGTGTAAACGCTGACACTGCTGCTCTGTGTCTAATGTCAGGTCCTTGAAGAGTATGAAGACTTCATTGGCCGTTATGTGGATAGTTGGGTTGGGGGTTTACATATTTCTATGGTTTCCCACCACAGAGGTCTCCCCTGCTCTGATGGTACGGTCCGACCACGTTCAGTACATGAAAATGGAGTCATTTTAAATATTTTTTTCTAGTGCGGAGGGTGAATCTACGTCTCAATTAAAATATCTATATTTGACGTCACGTATCGATAACGTATCACAAACGTTGTGTATTTTGGCCCACTCCTAGTGTACACCCAATCTTCTGTTTCATTTGTAGGCTGAAACGTTGAAGTGATAAACTTCATGTGGACACTGTTAGCCCTGCAGAGCTCATACGATCAGTTTTGTTTTTCCTGCACATCCCATGGATTAGTTTGGCATCTGGAATCTGGAGACCAAGCTATCATTTTAAAATCACTGTTAAGTTCCTCAGGCCATTCTTGAGCAGTGTTTGCGGTGTGGCGCGGTGCATTATCCTCCTGAATATAAACGCTGTCGCCTGTAAGGAGCAGAATATGGATTAAGTCCCACTTCCAAAACCTAAGCCTACTTTTGTGCAATATTAATGAACAAATGTGACGTGAATCCGGTTTAACTCATGAGCCACTGACTCAAACAAGCTCAGTGTAGTGAGCCCCAAGTCTGCAGACAGTCACAGGTCTCTACGTCACAGCTTTAAATCTGCTCTGATCTGGTCCTGAAGCGAAACAGCATTGCGCAAGTCACTGCTTTCTCTGCCCTTGTGCATTTAACGCAATTCATCAAAATCATGTGCTAATCATCAGGCTCTTCAAGAGCTGAGAGGACTGAAAAAACACTGCCTTAAATCACGATGAGGATTAGATAACTCTGCGCTGGGAAGGAGCCAGAACTGTGCCGTATTTGTCTGTGGGCACCTCCTCAGGCAAAGAGAGCGAGAGCAGTGCTGGCTTGATATTATGGGAATGCGTCCAAGAGCACGCTAAAGCACACACACATGCACAAACACTCCCGGAGTACTTGGGAAATAGGAATGGGTGGGTTGTTTTGGGCGAAAATGCCAGCTATAAATTGGCTCAGTTTCATTGCCCCGATCCTAAACTCCCCACGTCGGGATCAGCCTGAACCCCGCAGGGAAGCGTCCTGGCTCGGTCTGCGCCGCAACAGACGAAACCCCTCTGTAGCATGTGTCAAATCCATCGCTTAACATTCACAAAAAAATTCCTCCTACGTGTCGTCGCAGGCCGTGATTCGTGAACTCGGTCGTGGGGTTAAGAAAACACTGCTCCTGAGCAGGTAAACAAGAGATTCCGTTCCCTCGTGCAGCGCTGTGCTACGTGATGCTGTCGGCTGGGTCTGAACACATCGCTCTTTCCAGGAATGTGCTGCATCCCCCTCTCGTTTTAACTCTGCTGGACCTCCTCCAGAATCTGCACGTACGTCTTTAGAGGCCTGTCGGCACACGTCTGAACACCTCCAGCTTAATCCCCCCGAAAGACGCCCAATTCACAAACACTGCCAACAACACACACACGCCACACACAGATCACTTCACTCAGTCCCAGTGTTTGGAGAAACTTCTTCTAGAGTGTGACCTCAACTTCTTGGAGCTGCAGCCAGGCGTTCCACCACAGGCAGTCTGTAAAATCTCAGTAGAAACACAGAGGGACAGAATGGTGCAGCTACACATGAGTCTTTGGTCACCATGCTCTAAGCCATATGTCGACTAGAGGGGTATTAAACACCCAGTGTTGGTGGGCCTCTGCAGCACTGCGACTTTGTTTTGTACAAAAACAGACTTCAGGACCTTGGCAACAAGTTGGAGTGAGGTTTATGATCCAGAACTAATCACCCAAGTTTAGTACCTGAGTTTACACAGGTTTACGAGGCTGAATGCCATCAAATTCTCATAGCAATGTTCCAAAATGTGGTTTAAAGCCTTCCTAGAAGACTGTTACAGAAGCAGACTCTACACTATCCATGATTTCAGAAAAACGATATGTAGGATTACATAGGCCACTTTTTGTGTCTGAATTGTATGTACGTCGTAACCAATCTCTAGATATTAGCAACAAAAAGTCACCTGGAGGTGGTGAAACTGTTTGAATTCCCACAGAAACTCATGTGTAACTCGAGCTGTTTAGTTTTGTAGCACTTTCCCTCTGTGTTTACTTTCATGCAGTTAGTGCTCTCCTGAATTTAGAGTCAGTTCCACCTTAAGTAATGTAACTGTAACAGCAAAAATAAGTCAGTGTTACCCCCCTATGGAGCAGGAATAGAGCAACATCCTCATCTCGGTTGGTGCTTTTCAGCGTTTGGAGTCTCTCCGTTGTCTAAAAACCTCCAGATGGCGTTTCTCTGCCGTGAGCAGAGAGAGAGAAAGCCTAGCACCGGACCCAGACACTTTGTTTTTTTACCCATTTACAAACACTGGGGCTTCGTAAACACATTAGAGCGGTTTCCAGAGCAAATCGACTGCAGAGCAGCACATGGAGAGGAGACACACACTCAGAGCTTTATACACAGGGGTTTTGATTACAGTCCTGAAAGTTAAAGGCAGTGAACAGTTGTCTTTAGAGAGTTGAACTGCTCTTATTAGTGCACGTAAAGTACACAGTGTGCAAAACTGCAGACGTACTACATGTGACACCACTGTCCCTTTGATTCATGGCCAGTCTAAATCCAAAGGCAGTGACTGGGTCAAGGACGAAGGACAAAAGCCTGAAGAGACTGAGTGAAGGCCTCTCTGTATAAATAGGACGAGGTTCTCCTAGTGCGTGTGAGGAATGTGGAGTGCTGGGGGTCTCTGCTTTACTGAACTACACTGTAGGACACCAGCCCCTGTGTAATGTGCCTCATAATGTCCTAGGGGTCTTTCTGAGCAGGGTCCTGCTGAGACAGACTGTGTGCAGGTGTCATAGATATTACTGAGGACAGGCATCAGTTGCAGGTTTATTCAGAACCATATATTAGTCATAAAAACCATAAAGTCACACTCAGAGCTGCAGACAAATGTCAAAACAATACTTCGTACAAACAATGCATCAGCCGAATCCCGGAGCATTGTGTGAGCGGTGAGACTGCAGTAAAGCAGACAGAACACAACACAGAGACCAGGCAGAGGGCAGAAGGATGTCAGCCGCGGTGACGCTGCACCTCAGGGCCACTGTTGCTGCCCTCGACAAAGCCCCTCTGAGTGTTTGTCCTTTTGGAGAGCGTCACAGCCACTCCAGGTCCGGTCAGCACTCATATAAACAAACAGAGACGCTAGTATTGCCAGCCCCTGGGAAAACACCCCCACAGGAGTCTGTTTGACATCACCGTCACAGGCCCTCGGTCCAAGCCGCAGAGTCAGCGTGACCGGAGAAAATTCCTACACTGGAGGAGTTCAGTCGGAAAAAAAACACGGACACTTGTGTGTGAGTAACCAAAGACTATTATGTAGCGAAGGAAACCACCCATTATACTGTTGCCTTTAAAACCTCAGCAGTTGTAAGAAAGCCCTTCCCTCCACACACACACACACACACACACACACACACACACATACACACACAGTGGGACGTCCTCACTGAGACTGATGTAAACGTCTACAAATTCTTTTTTTTTTTCAGTTTTTTACCAGATCTCCTCAGGTAAAGCTTATCTGCATAACTTTCATAACATCAAATTTATAGATAAAATCAATTTATTTCACAGATTTCCAGAAGCAGGTCCTCACAAAGGTCAGAGCAGACACTAAACAAGCCAAACGTTCCAGGCAAACACCCAAACACCCCACTGACAAAGGGCAGAACGGGCAGGATTCCTCCTGCTCACACACAGACAATGGAAGCAGCCCAGTGAAAAGGGCACTGGCATTTGTTTTTACATTGCAATACGTAACTGCGGAGGACACAAATAAACGTTCAGGGCTGAGTCTTCCCCTTCTTTTAAGGTCGGATATAAAGATCATTCTCTTTTAGAAAAGAAGACGAGACAAGAGACGAGTACAGAAGAGCTGCGGAGAGATTTATGAAGGTTGTGAAACGCTCCGTCAGCGGGGGCCGTACGGCCTGTTCTTTGTGTTTAAAGGCAGGTGAGGCAGATTACCTCCGCGGTTCCTCACGTAGACAGCAGACTTGTGTGGACCTGCCTCCTCTGACCCACTTTAATCCACAAATGGGAGTAAATGTGGAAATAGCTGGAGGTGGATGCTGATATTCTGACAGCAGAAGCTAGGCTTTATTGTGTGACTTGTCCGAGAGATGATGCACGATGGTAGAGCGGCTGGGGGCTGTCTGTAAAGGGACATTTATCAGGTGTACAAATAAGTTTGAAAGTATTTTTGTGTAGTGTAGGATTAGAATCACTTTATTGGCCACTGTGCTTGCACACAATCCGTGCAGTGAAACACACTAGTGATCACGGCGCCCAGGGAACAGCTGGGGGTTAGATGCCTTGCTCAAGGCCACTTCAGTCATGACCTGTCGGCTCTGGGGATCGAACCAGCAACCTTCTGGTTACACGCCTTTACCACCAGGCCTCAGCCACGAGGGTGTTTGAATTTGTCTCCCTGTAAAGGACTGACGCCCCCTCCAGGGTGTGTTCCTGCCTTGCGCCCAGTGATTCCAGGTAGGCTCCGGACCCACCGCCACCCTGAACTGAATAAGGGTTACAGGCAATGAATGAATGAATCACTGAATTACAATTCTACGTTCCACAAAAATACTTTAAATCTCATTCATACAAATAATAACGAATGTCTTTGACTGAACTACAAGACTTGTTTGAGTTCTGGAAGAACAGGCCTCTTCTTTGTATGCTTTTGTCTTGACTTGGGACAACACTGCAGTTCCTTAGGCCACGTTGCACCTAATTCTGGTATGTACCCCTCAGAAACAGAGATACACTCTTCAGACCGAGGCTAGGATTAGTGTGTGTACCGGAAACCAGCCTTACAGCTCTAATCCAGCCTCGCTGACAAAGACACACACACGCACAAAGTGTACAAACAGCCTCGCCCACCTCCTTAATGAAAACCATTACTGCTGACACCACACGCACAACAGTCGCTATAGCTGCTGGTGTTTACAAGCACGTCCCACATTGTGCTGAATGAGTCAGGTTACAATACACCAGCTCCACTGACAATCCACCCTGACCAGCTGGGACCTGAACGGACCCACCCTTAAGAACCTGCCGTCAATAGTGAGGAATTAAACAGGCTTTACTGTGACTGTGGCCTGGATCTGGAGTAACTCAGGGCTCAGAGGAATGGAGCAGGGGACTCAGTGCTGCACACATCTGGGAACATTGTTCTCATGGTCCTTGAGCCCCTGACTTCCAGACTTCAGAGAACAATCCATTTGAAAATTATCCAATCAGGACTTTTTCTGTTGGATACCTAGGTAGATACAGCAAAGCGAGCTCTTCCATTGGTTAGGCGTTCAGGAGCTGAACTGAAGGCCTAATGTGTCCGATTAGTAAGTAAAAACTGTGACCGGGCTTTACTGAAGGAGTCACTGTAAAACTGCTACACAGGGTTTAATATACAACAGCAGGCCATAAAAGTAAACCCACCCTGTTTCTACACTCATTATCCTTTCTTTCAGCTCTACTAACCATACGGGGGACTCTGAAGTTCCACAATCAAACATTTTGTGAGCCCCTACAAGGTTTTTTAATGTTTCATTTTGTTGTATATTGCTGTACTTTTGAGAAGATTCAAACAAACAAAAATCACTGGTATCTAAGTTTTACTGGTTCTTATTTTTGAAATACACTTTAGGGTAGTTTCCCAGACAGGGATTAAGCCTAGTCATGGACTATATCACAATGTTACAATTCAAAATTCTGTGGAGTCCAAGACTAGGCTTAATCCCCATCTGGGAAACCTCCCCAATATGTCTTAGTGTAAAAACATTAGTAAAGAACAGACCAAAATAAATCAGAAATATTAAAGTGCTTAGTTTCACACTGAAATGACCTTTCTAGTGAGATGGGTTTATGTTCTGGAGCTGACCAAATGATTTCAGGTTTTATCATTTTATGGCAACTGTTGAGTTGTATTAAAAATGATAATTGTTGGTTTATTTAACAAAAAAAAAAAAACTATAAATGAAGCAGTGTGAAAAGTCCATCAGGAAAAAGCTGCAGAAGACTGTGATGGGTTTGTTCTGTTCTTGGGAACAATACTGTGTTCTAAAGTCCGTGTGAGTGTGGGTTTAGACCATTTACAGATGGAGCTCTGTGTTAGAGATTCTTAGACCTGCTTTCATTTCCTCAGATATCACCAAAGTGGGCACCTGACCTGTTCCAGGATCAGTGACAGACAGTTTCCACCAACTATGGTGGTGTATCAGTAGAGATACAGTAGAGGGAAGCTATGTTTACCCAGCCGCCGAATTCCCTGCACTGACCCCATGCGTAGATCATCCATTTACTCAAAAGCCCGTGAAAGCTCTGGCTCCCGGCTCCTGCGGCTGTTGCTGGGCTATAAATAAAGCCTGGTGTGGGGCTGACCTCTCTCCGCTGGGCTCCTGGCAGCTTTGAGAGGGCGTACCACACACTCATGCAGACCTTTTCAAGCCTCTGTCTCACTGACAGACAGAGACGCTTGCTGAGGTGACCAGTGCTTTCCTAGTCGCTCTGTCTGTGAAGACAAGGGGCTGTCGTCCCCTCTGAAGAAGAGCAAACTTTACATCAACAAGCTCCTCTTTACTTTTCTTACTTGGTTCAAAACACCAGTCAGGCTAATTTCTGCTAGCATCCCTAAGGGATATAGGTAGTACATTAGCGCTAAGCTAACAGTAATGAACAGGATCACATTTTCCCCGCTCTAGATTCAGTGCTGTAAATTGAAGTTATGCAATTTTTTCAGAAAAATCCATCCATCCATTATCTGTAACCGCTTATCCAATTTTAGGGTCGCGGGGGGTCCAGAGCCTACCTGGAATCATCGGGCGCAAGGCGGGAATACACCCTGGAGGGGGCGCCAGTCCTTCACAGGGCAACAACACACATATTCACTCACACCTACGGACACTTTCGAGTCGCCAATCCACCTGCAACGTGTGTTTTTGGACTGTGGGAGGAAACCGGAGCACCCGGAGGAAACCCACGCGGACACAGAGAGAACACACCAACTCCTCACAGACAGTCACCCGGAGCGGGAATCGAACCCACAACCTCCAGGCCCCTGGAGCTGTGTGACTGCGACACTACCTGCTGCGCCACCGTGCCGCCCTTTCAGAAAAATAAAAGGTTCAATTCAAAGCTATAACTCACACCAATCAGCCACAACATTAAAACCACACACTTCTTTCTACATTCGCTGTCTACTCTCTCAGCTCCACTGACCACAACACTCACACTGTAGCTTTACAATTACAGACTGTAGTCTATCTGATGCTCTGCATACGTTGTTAGCCTCAAAGGACCCTCAGAGAGTGGTCCTGTGTCACTGATGAAGGACTAGAGGACGAGCGACACACACTGTGCAGCAACAGATGAGCTACTGTCTCTGACTCTACATCTACAAGGTGGACCAACGAGGGAGGAGTGTCTCACAGAGTGGACAGAGAGTGGACACAGGGTTTAAAATTCCTGCACCTCACATTATTCTGTTAGACTTAATCTAAAAAGCCATTTAATTGAAATTTGGAAAAATCTGTGGACGTCCTCTTTAAAAATTACACATGCAGTGCACATCTCATACAAACACAAGAGGTGGGTTACAGATGTGGTTATCCTGTGTGTGTATGTGTGCGCAAACGTATGCTTACCATATGGAAAGCTCAGCCGTGGTGTGACATCACCCTCTTCTCTCTCTGCGGATGTGGTCAGGAGGCCGAGGAGGGCGAAGAAGAAGAAGCAACAAGCTGAGAGAGTGGGCCGAGCCATTTCTAGCTCTCCTCGGATATCACACTACCTTCAGAAACCCTCAGGAGCATATGGAATGCATGAAGAATGTCTCTTCTCTCCTTTTTTCAGTGTTCTCTCTCTTTCTCTCTACTCCCAGTAGCAGCTGATGCTCGGATGTGATGATGCAGTCCTGGATCTTGAGATGACCACAACTTCACAACTCTGTCTTTCCACGAACGGCTGAGTGTCTCTGGACGGACGGTCCGCTCAGATCAGCCTCCATGTGTCTGGAGCGGCACAGCAGCTTTCACAGAAACCCTGCGAAGACGACAGGAGGAGAGAGGTGGATTAGAGGGGGCTATTTATCATCCTTTAGGCCTGCCCTTCAAGCCCAGCGCCAAAAGGGAAATACAGAGGAAAGCGAGGGAGCTGCAGCTCAACCCTCGCGCTGAGCATGTGTGCTCTTGCAGCAGTTTGTTTGGGAACAACTTGACCATGCATGTAGCATTAATTTCACAAGACACTGCTGGTGTGTAAATGGGGGAAGTACCCTCTTTACATAGAGCAGAACCTTCACAAACACCTGGGCTTTTATGAGCAAACATCTCACACCAAAATTCAGGCTTCATTTAGAAAACACACACATCTCGTGTAAAGTAACTGGCCAAACCCAAAAGGGCAAAACATGAACAACATGAAATGAAGGACTTTAAGAAGTAGATCAGGTGGAATTGTACACTGTGGTACCCTCAAGGATAAACATTCAGCACCTTCAAACTACCTTCACTACACCTTCATACGCCCCACTTCATCTTCAGAATTTATATCCAGTTCAGGGCAGCAGTAGGACACAGGGAGGACACACTCCTCACAGACAGTAATCTGGAGGAAACCCACACAGACACAGGGAGAACACACCACACTCCTCACAGACAGTCACCCGGAGGAAACCCACGCAGACAAAGAGAGAACACACCAACTCCTCACAGACTGTCACCCGGAGGAAACCCACGCAGACACAGGGAGAACACACCACACTCCTCACAGACAGTCACCCGGAGGAAACCCACGCAGACACAGGGAGAACACACCACACTCCTCACAGACAGTCACCTGGAGCAGGACTCAAACCCAGAACCTCCAGGACCATGGAGCAGAGATCCCCCTCTCCTTCTGAAGAAGAGAATGTAATGAACCTTTAGGGAACACAACTGGACTCTAACACCACTGCTGCACCTTTAAAGATACACTCCACTGTTGTATAATATAAAGAATTCCTTTTGATTTCTCTCAGTGCTGAAACCTTGCACGGCACGGTGACCTGGTCTAAGGTGGACCAGGTGTTGCATGTCAAAGAGTGAGTATAAAACCTGTGGAAATAAAGCATAGTCTCTTTTCATTTACTGCATAAAATACAGTTTCCTGTTCGTTTAAGCTACATCTATAGGTTTGAGGCAGTAGAACTGAGTGGGCTCCATTATTAATGAGCTTATATAAGAGGTCTGAGCATGAGGCGAATAAAATGGACTGAAAATAATTTGAATAGAGTGCTACTGGATATGGTTTTAGAGTTACAGAGCAGAACCTGCCTGTCATCATCTCAGTAACATCAGCAGCGTAATGCTAAAGAGAGTCAGCACTGTTCCACTCAGCGTTGAGGGTTTCGTCTCGAATTCAGCTCTTACTCAGTCTTTACTCATGAGCTTCAACACAGGGGTCTCAGGGGAAAGTGCCCAAGGGCTACAGCCATGTGTTTTCACTTTCTCGCTCTTAGGGATAGAATGCATGGCTTTTCTGTGTGTGTGTGTGTGTGTGTGTGTGTGTGTTTGATTCTGACAGGATCTACGGTACGTAATAATACTTATTTCCTGGAATTCTGGTTCTCTGTAAGTTTACACTTGAATTAACCAGAACTGTGAGCCACTGATGTTTCCAGGTCATGTTTCATCACATTTACAGGCACCCACTTTACAAAATCTCAAATTCTCCACATGGCCAAAGGTTTGCGGACACCACATCTAGTATTAACACTGTTAATAGGGAGTGAGCTCCACTTTGCTTTATATTAAAGTAACCCTAGGTAAAAATTTTACATTAAAATTACAACTTCAAAATCATTGTGATGCTCCGCTGAGCTGTAACAGGGAGAACACTACTCTGGGCTCAGCACTGGAGAAACTGCACTATGTAACTAATAGAGGAGGGTAGGAAACTACAGCTTCTCCCTCCCCCTCCTCCTTGGTTTCAGGACAGTGCTGTAAAAGTGAATAACACTCTGCTAATGCATGGGCCCCGGTTCAAAAATATCACATCTTACATAGTCTTCCTTTAAATGTTGGAAGATTGCTGGGAGGATTTGATTGCATTCAGCCACATAATTAATGAGATCCATTGCTAATGTCTGAGGATTTGTTCTGGATCAAATGGCGCTTCCAAAACCCGTACCCAAGGCTTCGTTCACATTACCAGGCTGAAGTGAGTCAAATCTGATTTTTTGCCGTAATGTGACTCAGATCTGGTCTTTTCAGCGCTGTGTAAACACATCTAATCCAGTTCATGTGCAGCATCTCCAGGGGTGAAGGTATGTAAACTAGCAGTATAGCGCCCCCCTATGTTCTTTGGAGTGATGGGGCACCTTCCAGTACCTTTAGGATGAGCTGGAGTGTCCAGAACCATTAATTAAAGCTGCATCTATAGGTTTGAGGCTGTAGAACTGCAGCAGTACTGTACATTCCCAATGGATCCTTTATCCCTCCGCACATTCAAGAAGTCCCACCATGAGGCAAATGAAATGGATTGTAAATAATTAGAACATCGTAGAACTGGATATGGGTTCTACAGTTACAGACCAGAACCCGATCCTGTCATCATCTCAGTAACGTCAGCATTAACGCCAAAGCAGTTTCCATTACAGCTTCCTCTGAGGCTGGCCTTTTAAGTGCAGCCATAAGACTAATCCAATTCCACCCATTTGTGGTGAGGGATTTAATAGAAGGTCAAACGTTAATGGAGTGATTGCTTTTACACACTGCCAACACTCGACTACTAACAAATAGACAGCGGTCTTTATGGCAGGGAGCCGTATAGACGCAGCAGAAAGTGTACGGCATCTCGTAATAATTACGCAGGTTTGGATGCTAAATAAACGGATAGCGATGAGTTTTTGGACTGTTTTTTGTGCTTTTTTTTTGCAAAGCAACACAGACTAATGGTACACTCCTTTAATTCTGAAAGAAGCCAGCACAAAGAAGAGGCTTGCCTGTGGTCACACTCCAGATCTGTGTCGGCGGTGTGTTTTTGCTGCAAACACATTGTAAAATACACATATTTTTTAAATATAGGGAGAGGTTGTACTTATTACTGAGCTGGAAAAACGTTGTGTTGCAGAATATCTTCATGTTTGAGCAGCAAACGTCTTAAAGAAACAATAAGTACATCCCTTATGTCATTTAAGCCCATCTCAGAGAAGGTTTCTGTGACCCTGAGTACAGTTCCCTAACTGTGCTGAGAAAACCACTGTACTGTTACCATCTGAGCTCAGAACCATTCGATCCTGCAGTGTCTCAGTCCAAACTGGCTCAGGTGTTCTCTTTATACTTCGTTGCTTGAACCACGGCAGAGAAACGCCATCTGGAGGAGCTGGAGACGATGGAGAGACTCTGAATGTTGAAAAGCACCAACCGAGATGAGGATGTTGCTCTATTCCTGCTCCATAGGGGGGTAACACTGACTTATTTTTGCTGTTACAGTTACATTACTTAAGGTGGAACTGACTCTAAATTCAGGAGAGCGCTAACTACATGAAAGTAAATGCAGAACGAAACAGCTAACTATATATGAGCTTATTTATTATGAGATTATTACTGAACCTATTTTATCTGCGTGCTGTTCTCCGGTCAAGGCCATGCGTTCCCATTAATCTACAGACAGGTTTGTGACAAGACGACTAGACAGAGTTAACCCCCTAACTCCAGCTTTATTATTCACTTATAAACCTCAGTGTGGTCTGTTTTTCTGAGACATCAATAAACATCAGGGTCTAATTGTACTAGGGCAGTGGTCACCAACATTTTTAGGCCTAAGATCCCCTTCCGAAATCTGAAAAAAATGCATAATGTACCAGCGTAAATTCCAGGCTTTGGCTTCTTAAAAAAAAAAAAAAAAACGAATGGTAGGTGACCACTGTCCTCCACCGATCCTGTCCTTTCCAGGTGAAGACACCAACACCAAACACTAGTGCATGACCAATACACAGATCAGCCACAAGGTCACCACCACAGAGCAGGTCAGAGACAGTAGCCCATCCTTTGCTACAGAGTTTGCTTTGGACGTCCTCTAGTCCTTCATCATTGGACAAAGGACGCTGTCGGCTTGACGTTGTTTTGTTGGTGGACTATTCTCTATCCAGCAGTGACACTGAGGTGCGGGGGTCCTTTGGTGGTCTAATAAAAAATGCAGATGCTAGTAAAGTATGCAGAGCAACACATACTGTAAATTTGTGTGAAACAAAATTAAAGTAATGATATGTAGTATTTTTACCTTAAAATTACAGTTTCAAAATCATTGTGATTCTCTACTGAGCTGTAACTGGGAGAACAGAGCCTCTTTCATTGCTTCTCTGAGCTCAGTACTGCAGAAATTGCACTATGTAAGGGTAGAAACCGCCACACACCCTCGCCCCCTAGATTTCAGGACAGTAAAAGTGAATTGCACTCTTCAACCGTAGGGGGGGCCAAGGAACACAAATACCAAATCTTACCTAGTGTTGCTTTAAACCAGGCCCTGTTCCTTCGACTCTAAACCATGACCCCTTTGACAGTGTCCTTTTACCTCGGACTAGTGTGGAGACACGTGGTCAGTTCCTGTACGTGACAGAGCCCTGTCAACAGTCAGTTATAAGCAGCCTTACACAGGACACGTCTTTCTGTACAGCCATGAATCATCCCATTGTAGCCCTGCTATTCCTCTCAAGCCCTTACAGTGGTGAACAGCTGAGCACGAGCCGCGATCCTGACGCTAAAGACCCCGGTGAACAAACATGACCCCTGCCCATTAATCATCAGGATCAGCCGAGCAATAAAGACTGCCTTACCTTAAACGTACAGTGTAAACTTCAGCCTGACTGATGTCAACTTTACAGCATGGCCCCTCGGGTCGGATTACGTCTCCTGAGGTCGGGACGCTGAAGAGACACTGCCAGCGATGTTGGAACAATAAATGATTACCTGATTAGGAAACTGGATACGCTCCGAAAACATTCAGCCTGACTTCTGGGACAAAGGGAAAGGGTTGGGGTTGGGTTGTGCTTTCTTAGGTTCATCCAAAGCTTTTGGATGTTTATGATCCTGTAGCAACTATGGGACAGTGGAAAGGACAAGTACTGCTTTAAAGCAACAGTAGGCACCATTTTTACCTTAGAATTACAGCTTCAAAATCACTGTGATGCTCCACTGAGCTGTAATAGAGAGAACAGAGCTACTCCAGGAACTGCACTGCAGAAAACGCACTATGTAATTCTAGAAGGAGGAAGGAAACCCACCACAATGGGCTGACCAATGTCATCATCTTCTCCGGACTCAAACCAGAGAGCTGTAAAACCAATCAAGCAGGCCTCTTTAACTCATACCGAAACTGTTGAGAAACTCTGGACACATCAGTGAACTGTGGAAGGACCAAAGTTCATGTCTTACGCTCTTACGCAACTACCAAGCCTCATCACTGACCAATGGAACGGCAAAGAAAACGTGGACAAGAGCGGAAATAACTCCATGTCGTCAGCACCGAGGCAACATCTGGATGCCGTCCCGGTGTGTGATTCTAGATGTGCCTTCCTGCTGCAAATATAGCAGCGGCTTTCTTCCAGGAACAGGTGTCCTGACTCAGATTTGTCATCAGGGATAAGATGATTCGGGACGGAGGGAGGGAGGGAAGGGCGGGGGGAGGGGGCTGCACTTTCCTTTCCTCGGGTCTTTGACACACGAGTTTTAATAGCGGATAAATGACAGCTTCCCACCAGTACGTCATCAGTGTCCAGGCAACTGTAAACACAGATAGTGGGAACACCTGGGCTTTAGCACCTGGGGTTCAGAGGAGGGAGGATGAGTGCGAGTGAGGTGTGCAGCTGTTCTTCGTCCTTGTCCTGCTTTTCCTTGCTCCAGGAAAGTGGTTTAAGATGTGTGTGTGTGTGTGTGTGTCAGAGAGAGACTCATGGGGAATGTGTCATCCATCAGGACACGTAGGATTATGAAAGTGTGAACTGTGTACATGGGGTGAAAAGGTGACTCATTGCATTTTAAAACACTGCTGATAAAAGTATGTGACACAAAAAGTGAGCACTCTCCCTGAAACCTGGGACAGATCAGATCAAGCCCTTCCTGCTAGCACTTTAAATAGTGGAGCATTACTCATAAACAGAGGCCCTCTGACTATTTGGGCACCTCTGTAGTGACTCATTTAGCTCTCAACAGTAAGGGTGGGACAAAATATCGATACCCGATATATCATATCGATTTTTTTCCGATACATTATCAATACAATGGCGCCAAATATCGATATTTTAAGGTAAATGTGAGGTTGTTCTAAACAGACTGCTCCTCCATGGCTGTACATGGTGACCCTAATCATATGAACACAGTAAAACAGAGAAGAAAATAATCTCAAGTCCCAAGAACACAGACAAAGCAACAAACACGCACCACAACCACAGGACCGTTCTGATTTCTGGCAGTTTATAATTATTCACCACTGGAATTAGGGGTGGGCGATATGGCCCTAATTCCAATAATATCATGATATTGCAGGGTATTTGGGCGATAACAATATTCTTGGTGATATGACAAAACACTGAAAAATACATTTATTAATTTTATGAACAGACTACTGCAACAAAATAAGCTTAATATTCATTTTAATTCTTTTTAATTTAATAAATGTAATATTGCCCTGTGAAGGACTGGCGCCCCCTACAGGGTGTGTCCCTGCTTTGCGCCCAGTGATTCCGGGTAGGCTACGGACCCACCGCCACCCTGAACTGGATAAGGGTTACAGACAATGAATGAATGAATGAATGAATAATATTAAATGGTTTTATTGATTTAAAATGTTTTTTCTTGCTTCTTTTGTAAACAACAGTAACTTACCAAGATTTTGATTTTGTATAAAACAAAATAATGTGGAATATAAATATATCACACGACCAAAGCGCAGAAAGTTTAGTGTGTGAATATAAACAGCAAACAATTATACAAAAAACACCCAGAACACAGAACAGAGTCTGAGCCGAGTCAGTGGAGGTTATCTGCTGGGGTCAGAGCTCGTTGGCTGTTGAACTCTTTCTACTGTGTTTTGGATTTTCCTCGTCCTCCGGGTGTTTCTGCTCAAGGAGGTGGAACAGATCAGTTGAGTTTCCACCTTCGGTTGTGACAGGCTTCTTTCCTTTCTCACATAACACGTGGTTTATTGTACGTCTGATGTTCTGTAACCACGCCCCCTCCACACTCTCCACCATACTTCACTGTGTCTAAACGACCCGTGTAAAGAGCGTATGCTGTATTACGGGTGACTGCATGGCTTCATTATGTAAACAAGTCAGACTATCACTATTATCACCATATTTATATTTTATTGTTTTAAAAATGACGACAATGATACGATATGGCACAGCCCTAACTGGAAATGATGATCCACTGGGACACGGACACGCTGCATTCAGGGGGTGTGTTAAAGGCCTGAAGCAGAAACATAATTCCTGCTCTTTGCCTATTTAGCAGTGGTTTAACTTCTAGTTACACAGATATCGTGAGGTTTCATACAAGATTTCCTTATATATCGAGTATCGCAGAATCATGACCATTGTTATCGTGGCCAATGTATTGTGATAATATTGTATCGCCGAGTACTCATTTCCTGCTGTTCTCTACAGAGTAATTCAGTAGGAGAGGAATCCAGCACTGTCTTCTCCTGTCCTTTTCCTTCTCCACTCGGATCCCCAAGCCCAGCTTAGAGAAATTAATGGCCCACTCCATCCTGGGTGATCTGGCTACTGCTAATTACATCCATATGCTCCTTCAAAGACCTTTAATTGCCTAATTAAAATCTTATTAAATACTCAAATCAAAATGGAAAGACTTCTTGAACCATGGCTCGGCCTTCACTTTGTAAATGAAGACACTAAAAACAAACAAAAAATAATAATAATACACCGGCTTCACGCTTCGGAATGCTCCCCTTCATTTCACGAGGGCTGCTCTCTGGAAGGGGACCTTTAAATATTAGATTAATGGGACGAGGGCCTTGCTGATGGATGAAGGGTAAAATACAACCATGAAATGACACATGAATATCATCACTACCGTCTCCTCCAACCCGAAATGGCTTAAACAAGAGGAGCCCTCAGATGTGCAAATCCTTCAAACGGACTTTCGTTCACATTTCTCCCACTTGAAATATTTCCATAGTAAACGGGGGAGCCAGCAGATGAAAGGTAGAGCAGCTTTAGCACGTCTGAGCAAAGACTTTCAATTGCTGTCAACTCTTTGGAGGATAAGAAAAGAGAGGAGTCTCCTAGCGCTGATTCTGGATCAGAGTGGCCTTTAAGCGCATATTAATCAGTCAGGGCCTAAACAAAGATTCAGTGTGTCTTTGAAGCGAAGCCACTTGGGGAGAGCTTCCTAAATATCATTGGTTCCCCGTATCTCCACGTTTCTGTATGTTTAGTTTACCACATCATTTGAACACAGCAGCTGGCCTTCACACTGTGAAAATTTCAAGATGAGTGGACCAATAGGAATGCCTCATTTTAGGATGAATGATCCCTACAGACACTACTAATATCAATGTCTTTTCTGTGTGAGTACAGACATTAGCGTCTGCTCACGGCAGGTCTATTTTATTGACACAGCCTATAAACACAGAAGGTCAATGTAATTTACTGCTAAAACCGTCCTGATAAGGGCTCTGCCGTTAATTCCCTCATTGATCACGCAGCTGAGGGCTCCGCTAGCTTTCTCGTTTCCTAAGAAAACAACAGTAGAGAAGCTAGAAATGCTTCATCTGAGCAGCGATTGTTTTTCCTTTTGTTTCACAGTAAACAGGAGTGGAATTCCCTTCTGAAATACATCTTAGACTTGCCTCACTGGAAATAAGACAAGGGTCTGTCAAGCGCTCTTCAAAGAGCAGGACGTGGTCACATCCGAAGCGGTAAACTCACCACGCAGTGTCTTTGAATCATGAACGTATCCCTGTGTGATTCGGGTCTGGGATTTCTGAGCTCTCCGAGGTGTGTGTTGGAAGAAGCCGAAGTTGCTCAATACGAGCGAATGGGCTGCAACTCTCTCCCTCTCCAGTCTCTTCCTGTACTTCCTGCATCCTTTCTGTCAAAACATATCATCCAGGGATTAAAGCCTGGGATTAAAACCTTTCTTGCCGTGTCCAATAGTACGTTTCATACAACGCTAATAAACCGAGGAAAATCCTCAAGGGGGGATGAGTGGTGGTTTTTAAGTTTACAATTCATTATGAATCACTACTGAAAGTGGATCTTCTTTTGGGGAAGAAGGCCCAGCAATTTTCCGGAATCCTGTTTTTCCGTTCCAGCTTTCTCACAGTGCTAATTGCGCAAAGGGAGTATCACGACTTAGCCTCGATTCACCTTGGCTGTTTGTTCGAAACCAGACCCTTGGAGATTTGATGAGCTCTGTGTTGTGTTGTAATTTAAGACAAAAGACTCGCAGGTATTGACTTCCATTCGCCACACCTACAGAAAACAGAAAACACTAACAGGCCTTGGCAGTGTTGTGTAATTTCTGGATGAATGGGCTTTGGCAAATGTGCAGCTTGTGAGTGATGCTGCTACATCGTTCTCCTAAACTAGGAGCTCCATTATCCTTGGCCATTAGTGGTTGCGCTGTCTTTTAGGGGTTTATTAGTCAATGAACAATACACACCAACACAGAGCTGTAGTTGTACTGAAGAAATGATGGTCCAGAACATTTCTCTAAGGTATAACGAGGCTGAGTGCTACCAGATTACACACTATTCTCTCTGCACTGAACTGGGTTTATTCTATGTAAGTTGATGGTGCTCTTTCTGCTCTGGGATAGCAGGAGTAAAAAGACCCCAGATACACTATATCGCCAAAAGTATTCGCTCGTCTTCCTTCGCACTCATATGAAATTGTGCGTCATCCCATTGTTAATCCACAGGGTTTCATATGCTGTCTGCCCACCCTCTGCAGTTATAACAGCTTCATCTCTTCTGGGAAGGCTTTCCACAAGTTTTAAGGAGGTCTTTAGGGGAATCTTTGACAATTCTTCCAGACCATTCCTCACATGTGTGAGGTCAGACACTGATGTTGGACGAGGCCTGGCTCTAATTCATTCCAAAGGTGTTCTGTCGGGTTGAGGTCGGTCAAGTTCTTCCACATCAAACTCACTCATCCACGTCTTTATGGACCTTGCTTTGTGCACTGGTGCACAGTCTTGTTAGAAGAGGAAGGGGTCGTCCCCAAACTGTTCCCACGAAGTTGGGAGCATGAAATTGTCCAAAATCTCTTGGTACGCTGAAGCATTAAGAGTTCCTTTTACTGGAAATAAGGGACGGAGCCCAATTCCTGAAATACAATAATCAAGCTGATATCCGCACTGCACAGAATATCATTACATCATTCCTACTGCACAAACTGCAATGGAAAATCTCAACTGTTGAAGTCAGTGGCAAAAGACAAGAAAAACAATGAAGTGTGGTCTATGAACATAGATTGGTTCTCAGTGCCTAGTTTATATGTCAACAGTGTGGTCATATGGGCTTTACATTGTGGTCTTGTGGGATTTACATTGTGTTAACGTTTGTTTCTGTCAGGTTCATAGGGAATTTATACTGCGCTTGTGTGGGAATTAGACTGTGGTAATGTGGGCTATGTTTTGTAGTCATATGGGTTGTAAAATGTGGTCGTGTGTGCTACGTATAGTCTTCCTCTTGGCTGTACGTTGTGGTCACTTTGGTTTTATGTTGTTAGGCTTGTTCGAGATTAGCTGCACATCACCTTGGTTGGTCGGTTGCAGTTGGAGAGAAGAGTCATTTACATTTTTAAGGTGGAACACTGTGTTTGAGGGTTGTCTGTAAGTGTTTATTCACTGTTTGAATTCCCACAGAAACTCATGTGTAACTCGAGCTGTTTAGTTTTGTATCACTTTCGCTCTGTGTTTACTTTCATGCAGTTAGCGCTCTCCTGGATTTAGAGTCAGTTCCACCTTAAGTAATGTAACTGTAACAGCAAAAATAAGTCACTGTTATGGAGCAGGAATAGAGCAAAATCCTCATCTCGGTTGGTGCTTTTCAGCGTTTGGAGTCTCTCCGTTGTCTAAAAACCTCCAGATGGCGTTTCTCTGCCGTGAGCAGAGAGAGAGAAAGCCTAGCACCAGACCCAGACACTTTGTTTGTTTACCCATTTACAGACACTGGGGCTTTGTAAACACATTAGAGCGGTTTCCAGAGCAAACCGACTGCAGAGCAGCACATGGAGTGTTTTTATGGTATTTTTAAGTGAGCTTCATTACGGTGTCCACATTTCTACCTGCAGCATCTTCAGTCTGTCCTTGTCTCCATCTTCATCTCCACAGTCACCTGAGCACTTCACTTTGCCTCTCTCCTTGTAATCAACAGTGACCTAAAAAGCCAAACTCCCTCACATCAGAAGACCCCAATACTCTCCTCCCATTACCACCACCGCCTGCCGCACACTGACACAAACCACTCAAGCAATTATCATTTCATCTGGGTCTTAAAAGCAGAGCTGGCACAGGAGATGAGTGCTCACAGGGCAGACGTATATTTGTGCACTCGGTACCACTTTTTTTCCCCCCTTCATCTTAATGGGACAGACTCTGACTCTCTAATTACCTGAGCGTCCACTATTAAAGCTCTGACCGAGAGAGTGCGGAGCCAGCCGTCCACTCCAGTCCACTGCCCTGCTCTGAAGTAGAGAGGCTGTAGAGAGATGACTTATTATAATGGCTACCAGGGGGCCACTTTCTGCTCAACATCCTAAAGGAAGCTTACTGTGATTACAAGGACAAACCTGTCTGGAAGGCTGCCAGCAGGCACAGTCGGCCTGAGAGAGGACCGTCCGGGAAAGGCTGTAAATCTAATGGTTTAAAGAGGATGGAAGAAAAAAAACTTTTTGAGTGCATTCGCATATTAATGTGTCGATCTGGAGCCCACCAGCTCTCACACTGTGAAATAAGGCCATGTCCCATTTTTTTTTATCTGAGTTTTGTGATCTAAGTTTTAAAACATGGGATAAAATGAGTCTTTCTGATTATCTGCTGTGTCTTATGTGTCACTGCTCCACCAATCCAATACTCCACCAATCCAACAGTGTCCTGTGGACAGTGAGTGGACACAGGGTTTAAAAACTCCAGCAGCACTGCTGTGTCTGATCCACTCTACACCAGCACAACACACACTAACACACCACCACCACGTCAGTGTCACTGCAGTGCTGAGAATGATCCACCACCACATCACACCTGCTCTGTGGGGGTCCTGAGCGCTGAAGAACAGGGGGGAAGGATGGTAACAAAGTATGCAGAGCAACAGGTGGACCACAAAGTGTAGATAACTGGTCTATAGGCTGTAGAGCTGAAGGAGCAGTGGCTATTAGAGGTAGAATGAATGCGGTAGTGTTGCTGTTTAGCTCAGAAGCAGGCAGCTGTCCATCTGTGGAAGCCTCAGCTCTTAGGAATCCGTCTTCGTCAGCGGGTCATTGTGGATGAAGGAGAAGCTATTGATGGGCATTAACTGGGGCAGGCGTCTTGAAGCCCCCCATCATCACACACTGTCCTAGTGGCTTTTGGCTGTGATTGATAGCATTCGCCTGCTCCCCAGCTCCCAAAGCATCTGCTTTAGCCATTCTTAGAAGGAATGTGGCCTTCAGACCTGAGCTCATTTTGTTTGCAGCGATGAGGAATGTGAGCGATGGCTAATGATATGGAAAAAAAGAGAATAGGCATGAATTCATTTCCATGAGGTTAGCACTTTCCAGAGGAAAGAAGTATCAAGAAGGAAATCTCCTTAATGTCTCTGTAGATCAGACGGAAGTCTCCTGCCGCTCAGTTGCGTCTCCTGAGATAAAGACCTCAGTGATCTCAGGTCTGCTCTTGAGTTTATCAGTAAAGTCACAAACTGTGCTCAGATTCTCCAGATGAACTCAACCCTACACTCTTCTTTATCTAGAGTGATGAGATCTGGGTTTTTCAAAAAAGAGGGCATTTGGGGCAGGTTGGGAGCATGGGGCTCGAGCAGGGGGTTAATCCACAACTACATCCCTTTATAAAGTCCCAAAAGTTTTTCGACATTTCGGCTTTATCCTTCATTTTATATCACGATGTCCCCGAGTGACTTTTACTGAACGTCCTGGATGCAGTCACATGACAGTGTGTGAGTGTGTGAATGTTCCTCACCTACAACAATGTCATCAAACATCATCAAAGTGCACACTTCAAGGAAGGGTTTAGGGCTTAGGGCAAGAATTGGAATGGAGAAAATACTGCAGACAGTAAAACCGAGATCCCACCTGGATGCATGTTTTAGGCCGCAAAAGGTGGACATGTCTGGAGAGAAGGGGGCATATGGTCACCCAACTTTATCTCCTTTATCTGTCTCTTGTGCCTCCTTTTATCTCCTTTATCTGTGGATTTAATCAAAGCTTAATGAGGCCAAAGTGCTTCAACTGTGGAAGACTTTCAGAGAGTTATTTAACATTATCATGGATTTTAAAAAAAATCTTTCTCTACTTTCATTTCAGAACAGAAAATTAACAAATCGGGACGTCTTTGTTAATGGGCACGACTCTACAGAATCATGAAAGCTTTTCAGTGTATCGTTTTCTGGAGAGGACAAGGTCATGGAAATACGAGACAGAGTAGGGTGCTTTCCACAGAAGAGCACGTTCATTATAATCCTGTCAGTGGCTTGGGCAAAACAGGAAGCGGAGACGGCATGGGGCAGCGCTGATTGTTCAGCTTTATCAGCATTAGGTCTATCAGGGCACCGCACTACAAAATACGTCCAGGCCACGACAGACCAGCCAGATAACGGCCAACAGTTAAAAACATTTAGAAACGGGAGTGGAGTGGCCTACTTTCAGCTCTCCTCACCTGCAGAATGGCACACAGAGCCGAACCATGGCTAATTCTTTAAACAGGCGTCTGAGTGCACGCCAAACTGAGGAATTCACATCACAGCTCCTCTGTGTGCTTTTTTACTTGGTAAAGTTTGTTGAAGGAGATCTGTTCTTGGTCTGGCTTCTTCTGTGGCAGGTGAAAAGCTGAAGATTTGAAAGTAGGACTCTCTCTCTCTCTCTCCTTCTGACCACATGAGAGAAAATGGAAAGAATTTGGCCCTTTTGGGTTTGCGCCCTGAACCAAACTACTGGAAATGAATTCACATTTTCTACACCACATTTAACTGTCACACTCCCCCTCTACTCCACAGTGGAACACAGTTCTGTTTCTTAATGAAACGTCTGTGACCTGCTTTGGTCCAAACCCCACGAGCCCCACAGCAGTGTTCTCCCCCTGTGTAAACAGCCCCTGTTCAGAACGCACCTGTTCCTTTAAATGATAATGAGCCGCTCGCTGTTCACCCCGACCCCGAGCGCACAGCAGTGAGGAGCGAGGAGCAGAAGCCCTGGTTTTTAGCCGTTTTCACTCTGTTCTTCTGCTCGGTTCTCATTTGCTCTGTTTTTACTCAGTGCTCTAATTTATCTGCACTTATTGTGTCTGTTTTGCTGTGTTTAACCTCATCTTTGTGCTCTCACATAAGCACAAAGGGTCAGACTCAAAGGAGGGGGTGGGGCGATTTCAAAGTTCCTGTACTTGACGTCAGAAGTGGGGCAAAACTGAATACGTGGTCTTGTTTCAGAGTGTGGAGGTTGGCTGGTATTAAAGCATAACAAAGGAGGGCTTTAAAAAGGCAGTGGTTGGTACAATGGGTTCTGATTCTGCAGTCAGTCTGTGCTCAGAATGGTAACTACACTGACTCTGGGAAATACTCTGCAAACGAATAATAAAGTCCAGAAAGGAAAGATCACACAGTTGAGTCCTCTCCCCACATGCACAATTTTGTCCTTGAAAGCCGAGCGGGTGAAACTTATCAGCGAAACTATGCAAATGCAAGCATCAATCCCAGCCACTGGCTGTTTGTGACTTGCTGATTTTTCATGCATTTCTCAGCCTGATAGAAAGGAGGCTTGGAGGGCAATTACTCACCCATCACTAACGCGTCTCTGGGGCCCTCAGAGGAACCAGGCGTTGTGGGTGGTTCAGTAGACATTTGCTCATTCTCAGGTCTGAGGAAGATGCAGTTACCCTGGCTATGGCATCTCAACCATGCCTGTGATCCTGAGAGTCCTTCACTAGCCGTACACTGCGTGTGACATTGCTCTGTCTGGGCAGTCATCTCCTGGACAACAGGCTGTGACCCCAGAGTTAATCAGGACAACATGGGTCATGTCAATCAATGTATCAGCTCATCTACATCACTCCTCTGTTTCTCTTGTAGAGCGAGGAATATCTGAATATCTTCTACAAGATATAATTTTTCTTCTAGAGATGATTTTTCAAGGGTTCTTCAATAAAGATTACTGTTAACATTATTCTTTGCATCGTGAAAGATTCCTTCATATCCATTGATAAAGTTACTGATGGTTCTATGTAAAATCTGTGTGAAAATCGAAAGGTAATTCCACTTTTGCAAAGCTTGACCTCAGATCAATAGCAGAACATTTTTGGGTCCTACATTACGGTGGCCCTTAAGGGCAAACACACACAAAAAAAAGAGATGTGCACAAAAAAGATTGAACCCTTTTCAGAAAGTTTCAGAAGAAAACCATACACACTACATTGTCTATCGATCTGAAGAAACCTTTAAGCACGTGACCCTATATAGAACATATGTCTCCAATGAAGAACCACAGTTCTTTTACTTTTCCAGGGTGTGTTAAAACTTGCAACATAATTCCACAAAACGGCAAAACTTTATACCCTCTATTCCAAACAATCTGAAGGACTTTCAGGGCTTTCTCGCTCAAATTGCTCAGAGATGTTTGGAAATCTGGAATGTTCACATTGATCCTGGAGGCCAGACACATTTGAAGGCAGACTGCTTCTCCGTTTCAGTGGCCACGCTGGAAGAAGGGATTTGCAGCGTATCGGATGGCATCACTCGGCTGCTTAAGACCAATCTCAAGGCGGTGAACTGTCGCCTTGGCAAAAAGAGAGATCAGTGCAAGCTGAAACCTGATGAAGCCAAAGGCCATTGGATCCTTAGTGGAACAATAAATTCCATGCTAATACCCCAGCGTCTAAGAAAAGCATATGGGAAGCTTTCTTTCCTTTCATTCAGATCCTCAAAAGAGGCTCAGACATCAGTTCCTGAGAAGTGGCCTTGAGCTGAGCCTTGCCCACCAGCTGTAGAGGGTTAAAATAGACACAACCACCCACCCACCAGTGCTGAATCATGTGGAAGTGAGCAGAAAGATTGCATGGTTATCTATAGTGAGATATTCCATTTGTGTCTATGCCGCACCTTGGGCTTTGTCCATGCAGGTGGACACTGATTCCATGGAAAGATAGGAATGAAATTAAAGGTTAAATGTAGGTTCAGCAGGTGCCAGCTCTGTCATTTAGCCCTTGAGAGGAGACTTGTCCTCACTGTGGAACCACTTTACCCACTTTCTTCAACAGTCGTAGAATCAACAACAAGATCTTTGCAGGTAACAGGATCTAACTTGTTGGACCAAACAGGATTAAGCCGACTTTAGCATAAGTGGGATAGCTTTGGCAGGCCTTGCCTCTGGTTTGGCACACTGCATCTCACTGACTTCTCATCGCCCTGACGGTAAAAGCTATAAATGTAAACCATGATAAGCAACTAAGATAAATCCCACCATCCTAAACAGCGTAGTTTGTAGGTAAATCCACAAAGCAGATGACATTTGATTCATCATCGTCTGGCTTCTTCGCAGCCCCAATTGTGGCTGAGTAAAATCCAGTCAATCCTTTCCTCTTTTTTTCGTGAACGTGGGCTATAGATCAAACACGCTGTGCGCATCTCGCAGCGACATCTTTCGGCAGACAAAAGAGGTGCTTTTCAGCCGCCGACTGCACAACTGTGAGCGCACTTTGATCTGACTTCAACACGAGCAAGGGACCTGTCTCTCTGTGGCCCTTTGAAGCACTGAGCATGTTTCGTGATGGAGGATGCTGTGGAGAGAGGGCGGTGCACACACACAAGGAGGTGTTTCAACTCTAAAATTGCTGGGGGAATACCATCAGCTACCACTTTTGCGCACTAAGAACGGAAAGAGGAGCTCTTATCCAGTCTCTGGCTGGGAAGGAGTCCACAGAGGCAGCAAATTTGAAATGGTGAGGTCAGATTTACTAATGCCATGTGCTTTGGAACGTCCCCTGAACATTTACAAAGTACTTTCGAGTCTAGTCAAATGAAAGCTAGGAGGAATCTAACACGGGATGGTAACCGTGACCAAGCTCAGGTCTATTGTGATTTACCTGAACACTCTGAAAGTGGGGTCATCCAGTGAGGAGTATTCATACAGTATCCACTTCACTGCAGGAACAGCTTCTGCTCTTTAAACTAGATGTTGGTGCAACTTTTGTGAAGATTTGATGGCATTCAGCCACTAGAACATCAGCGAGGATTAGTTCTGGATCACAAACACCACACCAGCTCAATCCCCCACAGATAGAGACCCCAGTTCACAGCTCCACAGCCCAGTACCATCCATCCATCCATTCATTATCTGTAATCGCTTATCCAATTTAGGGTCGCGGGGGGTCCAGAGCCTACCTGGAATCATTGGGCGCAAGGCGGGAATACACCCTGGAGGGGACGCCAGTCCTTCACAGGGCAACACAGACACACACACATTCACTCACACCTACGGACACTTTCGAGTCGCCAATCCACCTGCAACATGTGTTTTTGGACTGTGGGAGGAAACCGGAGCACCCGGAGGAAACCCACGCAGACACGGGGAGAACACACCACAGCCCAGTACCAGAGAGCTTTATACAAATCTACAATCAGAAGCTCATGTGCAGCTGCTCCAGAGCTTCCCATCTCATTCCATCTTTATGGAGATTACACACATCACCCTGTGAAGCACTGGCGCCCCCTCCAGGATGTGTTCCTGCTCCGGATTCCAGGTAGGTTCCGGACCCACCGCCGTCCTGAACTGGATAAGGGCTACAGACAATGAATTACTTACTTTTTACTTTTACTTTTCACTCTGTAAAGCACTTCGAATTGCTGTTGTGATCTCTGAATAAAGTTGCCTCGTCAAGCCCACGTCTAACCTTTATGCCCTGACTGCCCTCCAGGATTGGCCTGTTCAGTAAAGGAGCATTGGGCCTAAAGCCCTGTGCTGTCCTCACCTCCTTCCACACTAAATTTCCTGGAAAACTGTCGCTAAATTCCATCATCTTCACTGTAGAGAATCTACCGGAGGAAGGAAAGGAAGTCAAAGTCTAAAACAGGAGCTGAGACCCTGAGCTTCGTGGTTAAAACACGTCACATCTGTGATACGTTCCTATAAATGATTCAGTCTGTACTTTTACCCTCTGTGTCTCACTCTCAGCAAACGCCAGCGCCAGCTGCCCGCAGGACTTTCAGCCCAGGAAGCTTTCAGGCAGCGGCCCGTTTTAGATTTGTTGCTCCTGCCCTCTCGGCTGCTTCCGGTACAGGATCTATTCCCCGGCACAGGTAAAGCACCAGGGAATTACAGCACGATCCAAACTGATCACAGCTAAACTGTTTTAAACTCTATCAAGGAAACATTGGTTCTTTTAGAGTGGGAACTTTCAGAAGATTCTTTCTGGACTTGGAGACTGTACATTTTTCTAGTTTCAGATGGGGTCATGCTCACAAGGCTGAGAGAGAGAGAGAGAGAGAGAGAGAGAGAGAGAGAGAGAGAGAGAGAGAGAGAGAGAGAGAAAGAGAGAGAGAGATTCCATGTCTACACAAATACTCCCAGTTCCAGAGCTGCTCCTCCTCTGTTTCTCTCTGGCCTTTCTTTCCTCCCTCTGCTATCAGCAGTCTTTCCTAACAAACCGTCACATGACCGAAGCTCGCTCGCTCTCTCTCTCTCTCTCTCTCTCTCTCTCTCTCTCTCTCTCTCTCTCACACACACACACACAAACACACACACACACACACACAGTTTACACATGCTCTAAATCACCATTCTTCTCCATCAGGACTGATCCTGTGCGGCTGGCTGAGATCACGGGGCAGGAGCAGTTAAAGGATTTAAAGGGAACATCTACGAGCTGATTTTATTTGGTTTATTTTACGTTCAGTTCTTAAAGTCTTTTCAGGTGGAAGGGTGTGTTTGAGGATAAAAAACACTAGTTTGTAAGTGGCTGAAGTGTAAATTGTCTGTAAGTGTTAATTCACTGTTTGAATTCCCACAGAAACTCATGTGTAACTCGAGCTGTTTAGTTTTGTAGCACTTACCCTCTGTGTTTACTTTCATGCAGTTAGCGCTCTCCTGGATTTAGATTCAGTTCCACCTTAAGTAATGTAACTGTAACAGCAAAAATAAGTCAGTGTTTCCCCCCTATGGAGCAGGAATAGAGTAACATCCTCATCTCGGTTGGTGCTTTTCAGCGTTTGGAGTCTCTCCGTTGTCTAAAAACCTCCAGATAGCGTTTCTCTGCCATGAGCAGAGAGAGAGAAAGCCTAGCACCGGACCCAGACACTTTGTTTTTTTACCCATTTACAGACACTGGGGCTTCATAAACACATTAGAGCAGTTTCCAGAGCAAACCGACTGCAGAGCAGCACATGGAGAGGAGACACACTCAGAGCTTTATACAGTGTTTTTGATTAAAACCTTTAAAGGGCCTGTAGCGTGAAGGACAGTGTGTGTGAGAGAAGTTGTGTGCAGTGGATCACGCCATTGGCCAGAACAGGAATGCAGGCCAGGGTCAGTGGATCCATGTGGAGAGTAATGGCCACAAACTGGAATGCTTTGACAGTTCAGATGTGTGTGTGTGTGTGTGTGTGTGTGTGAGAGAGAGAGAGAGAGAGAGAGAGGGGGGGGGGGGGGGGGGGGGTCTGCAGCTATGCCTAAGGCCATTAGTCTTGTTGGGTCATCAACACTGTATGTACCTTCATAACACACATCTAAACATACTTGCTTACACTGTATAAGCACACACACACACACAATGGCACAGGAGTCATGAACACTGACGCTCCATAGAACTGTGTGTTTAAAATAGACCTGGAGTCATAAATGGAAACACGACTGGAGCAGGTGTGAAACTGAGGCGTGTGTGTGTGTGTGTGTATTTGTGTGTGTGTGTGTGTGTGTGTGTGTGTGTGTGCATGTGCATGCTTATATATGATGTTAAGAAAAAACTTAAAAGTCTGAAATTACCTCATTCATCTTCATTTATCTCTAATCTAGTCACTAACACACTCAAACCCAGTCACTCACACACTCACCCAATCACTAACACACTCACCTACTCACTAACACACTCAAACCCAGTCACTCACACACTCACCCAGTCACTAACACACTCACCTACTCACTAACACACTCAAACCCAGTCACTCACACACTCAAACCCAGTCACTAACACAATCACCTACTCACTAACACACTCAAACCCAGTCACTCACACACTCACCCAGTCACTAACACACTCAAACCCAGTCACTCACACAATCACCTAGTCACTAACACACTCAAACCCAGTCACTCACACACTCACCCAGTCACTAACACACTCAAACCCAGTCACTCACACACTCACCCAGTAACTCACACAATCACCTAGTCACTAACACACTCACCTAGTCACTAACACACTCAAACCCAGTCACTCACACACTCACCCAGTAACTCACACAATCACCTAGTCACTAACACACTCAAACCCAGTCACTCACACACTCACCTAGTCACTAACACACTCAAACCCAGTCACTCACACACTCACCCAGTAACTCACACAATCACCTAGTCACTAACACACTCACCTAGTCACTAACACACTCACCTAGTCACTAACACACTCAAACCCAGTCACTCACAGACTCAAACCCAGTCACTAACACAATCACCTACTCACTAACACACTCAAACCCAGTCACTCACACACTCACCCAGTCACTAACACACTCAAACCCAGTCACTCACACAATCACCTAGTCACTAACACACTCAAACCCAGTCACTCACACACTCACCCAGTAACTCACACAATCACCTAGTCACTAACACACTCACCTAGTCACTAACACACTCAAACCCAGTCACTCACACACTCACCCAGTAACTCACACAATCACCTAGTCACTAACACACTCAAACCCAGTCACTCACACACTCACCTAGTCACTAACACACTCAAACCCAGTCACTCACACACTCACCCAGTAACTCACACAATCACCTAGTCACTAACACACTCACTTAGTCACTAACACACTCACCCAGTCACTAACACACTCAAACCCAGTCACTAACACAATCACCTACTCACTAACACACTCAAACCCAGTCACTCACACACTCACCCAGTAACTAACACACTCACCTAGTCACTAACACACTCAAACCCAGTCACTCACACACTCACCCAGTCACTCACACAATCACCTAGTCACTAACACACTCAAACCCAGTCACTCACACACTCACCCAGTCACTCACACAATCACCTAGTCACTAACACACTCAAACCCAGTCACTCACACAATCACCTACTCACTAACACACTCAAACCCAGTCACTAACACACTCACCCAGTAACTCACACAATCACCTAGTCACTAACACACTCACCTAGTCACTAACACACTCACCTAGTCACTAACACACTCACCCAGTCACTCACACAATCACCTAGTCACTCACACACTCACCCAGTCACTCACACACTCACCCAGTCACTAACACACTCAAACCCAGTCACTCACACACTCACCCAGTCACTCACAGACTCACCCAGTCACTCACACACTCACCCAGTCACTAACACAATCACCTAATCACTAACACACTCAAACCCAGTCACTCACACACTCACCTAGTCACTAACACACTCAAACCCAGTCACTCACACACTCACCTAGTCACTAACACACTCAAACCCAGTCACTAACACAATCACCCAGTCACTAACACAATCACCCAGTCACTAACACAATCACCCAGTCACTAACACACTCAAACCCAGTCACTAACACAATCACCTAGTCACTAACACACTCAAACCCAGTCACTCACACACTCACCCAGTCACTAACACACTCAAACCCAGTCACTAACACAATCACCCAGTCACTAACACACTCACCCAGTCACTCACACACACTCACCCAGTCACTAACACACTCAAACCCAGTCACTCACACACTCACCTAGTCACTAACACACTTGACCTAGTCACTAACACACTCAAACCCAGTCACTCACACACTCACCCAGTCACTCACACACTCACCCAGTCACTCACACACTCACCCAGTCACTCAAGTGTGTGAGAGAGAGAAAGACATGGTTAGAGACAGAAGTTTATTTTCTGTGTTACGTACAGATAAACACGCTGTACCCTGAGTCCTAAAAACACTCCAGAACCACTTTAATGTGTTCTTTAATGTTTAGTTCATCTTTTCCTCGTCAGCGACTCCAGGACCCTTCCTTCACCCAAATAAGAAACCAAGTGATTAACGTCAAAGCCTCAGGCCTCTTCTGATGTCAGCACTCTTGAAGCACCCCGCCCCCCTCCCTCACTGCGTCCCACGGGCCCTGGGACACAAGCAGAGCCAGCTTTGGGCTCCGGGCTTCTGGGCTTTGGCCGTATTCCAGCTCTGAAGCTTGTTCCCATATCGTGCCACTGAGAGCGGAGAGTGGGGGGGGGCACAGAGGGGGGCTCTGACGTCCCAAGGAGACGCATGTTTACCAAGTTCCCAGCACTGAGCACACACAGCCCTGCCTTTACCCCGCACTCTGAGGACCCCAGAGCTGACCCCTGCACTCCGGGAGACAAGGCCAGCACTCGGACCCGTCCACTTCCCTTATTAGACCCTTCATTCCCATCACCACATCTGCAGAGTGAGGGTCAGGATTTACTGTCTCTCCAGCAGTAGAATGAGTCAATCTGCTTTACACCATTAGCCAGAAGATTAAAGTCGGACATTGCCAACAGGACACAGCACACAGGACACTGTCAACAGGAAACAGGACGCTGTCGGCTGGATGTTTTTGGTCGGTGGACTGTTCTCAGTCCAGACACAAAGGGGTTTAAAAACTCCAGCAGCACTGCTGTGTCTGATCCACTCTACACCAGCACAACACACACTAACACACCACCACCACGTCAGTGTCACTGCAGCGCTGAGAAAGATCCACCACCACATCACATTAGCTAGACTGTTAGCTAATAGGAGATATTCGAGGGTAGTCATTCATGTAGGGGCCAATGATATTCGTCTGCGGCAGTCTAAGGTAACTAAGGGTAATATTACAGAGGTGATTAAACTGGCCCAGACGATGTCCGATGCCGTAATCTGCTCTGGTCCCATACCAATGCGGCGCGGCGACGAAGCTTACAGCAGACTTTGGGCGTTAAACTGCTGGATGTCCAAGTGGTGTTCCGAAAATCAAGTGGGCTTTATAGACAATTGGTTACGTTTTGAGGGCAAGCCTGGTCTTATAGGTAGGGATGGTATCCACCCCATGCGGGAGGGTGCTGCCTTACTTTCTTGCAGTATAGCACATAGTCTTTTAGTTAGTCAGCAGAGTAGTGTAGATAGCTGCTGACAATCCAGAGCCGGGACCAGGCCGCAGACAGACAGGCTAAACCGACCGTCTGCGAACTGTCTTGAGGCGTCACCCAGGTTCAACTGTATTGAGACTGTGTCTTTCCCCCGAACTAAATGTAAAAGTAGAAAAACAAAATCAGCCTGTTTCAGCAACCTAATCAATATTAAATCATACACAACACCTAGCAGCAACACCTCAGAACTAAAATTTGGGTTACTCAACATAAGATCGCTAAACTCAAAAGCACTCATCGTAAATGATATTATAAGTGATCATAAATTCAATGTTTTCTGTCTCACGGAAACGTGGGTTAAACCAAATGAATATTTAGCACTAAATGAAGCCACCCCCCTAGGCTATAATTATGCACATAGCCCAAGAATATCAGGCAAAGGAGGTGGAGTATGTGTAATTTACCAAAATACCCTAGAAATTAATATTAAACAATGTGACACCTTTTCTTCTTTTGAGGTTCTCTCCACTATTATTACAAATCCGGTCACAAAAAAGGACGCATTTTTATTATGCAACATTTACAGACCACCAGGGCCTTACTTAGAATTTCTGAAAGAATTCAGCGATTTTGCTACAAACCTAGCGGTGTGCAATCATAAAGTTATAATTGTAGGAGATTTCAATATCCATTTCGAGAAGGAAAGTGACCCACTAAAAAAGGCATTTACCTCAATCTTAGACTCTATTGGTATTACTCAAAATGTAACAGGGCCTACACACTACTGCAGCCACACTTTAGACTTAGTTCTGACACTAGGTCTTAACATTGACAAAATTAATATCTTACCGCAATCCTCAGCAATCTCCGATCATTACTTAATTTCATATGAGCTACGTTTTATCCATAATCTATGTAAGAACCCTCGCTATTCTACAAGGCGTATAATAAAACCATCTACCGCCCTACAATTTATAGAAAACCTACCAGAACTATCGACCCCAGTTCTAACTCCATCAGACCCAATGGACCTAGATGTACTAACTGACTACCTAGAAAATACCTGTCGATCTACTTTAGAAAAGGTAGCACCACTTAAACATAAAAGTATAAGACAGAAAAATCTCGCACCATGGTATAACGATAAGACCCGTACTTTAAAACAAACATTACGAAAACTAGAGCGGAAATGGCGATCAACCAAGCTTGAAGTGTTTCATTCTGCCTGGAAGGACAGCCTTATAGAGTATAGAAATGCCCTCACTAAAGCTCGCTCAGCATATCTGGCCTCGCTGATCTCCAATAATAAAAATAATCCGAGAGCACTGTTTAGTGTGTTTTCTAGAATTACAAAAAATCAAGCAGGTTCTGAACAACTAATTCCAGCAACTCTCACCAGTAAAGATTTTATGGACTTTTTTAATAATAAAATTGAGAATATTAGACAACAAACTCTAGCCACAGGATCAAATCCATCCTGGCTGCCACCAGATGTGAATGAAATAAAACATAATATAACTGTAAAAGAAAGACTTTAAACCTTTTACCCACTCCCACAATTAGAACTAGAGAAGATTATCACCTCCGCAAACTGTACAACTTGCACACTTGATGCAATTCCCACAAAGTTGCTCAAAGAAGTACTACCAGCTATTATTGATCCTCTTTTAACTATAGTAAACTCATCGCTTAGCCTGGGCCATGTACCCAAAGCTTTTAAACTAGCAGTTATTAAACCTATGATCAAGAAACCAAATCTTGATGCTAGTACACTGTCTAATTACAGGCCTATTTCTAATTTGCCATTTCTGTCTAAGATCTTAGAAAGAGCTGTGGCCCAACAACTTAGTTCATATCTACATAAGAATCATATATATGAAAAATTCCAATCTGGATTCAGGCAACATCATAGTACAGAGACAGCTCTAGTCAAGATAACAAATGATCTTCTTCTTGCCTCTGATCAAGGCCACGTATCCCTGTTGGTGCTTCTTGACCTAAGCGCAGCCTTCGATACAATAGACCACAATATTCTCATAGAAAGGTTAGAAAACATGGTTGGAATCACAGGGACAGCCCTATTATGGTTCAAATCTTACTTAACGGAACGTTATCAATTCGTAAAAGTAAACAATCTAAATTCAAATTATTCTAAAGTAAGATTTGGAATTCCACAAGGCTCTATTTTAGGACCATTATTATTTACATTATACATGTTACCGCTAGGCACAGTTATAAGAAACCATGACATTAACTTTCACTGTTACGCAGACGACACACAATTGTATATTTCAGCCAAGCCCAATGACAAACACAGATTAAAGAAAATAGAGGACTGTGTAAAAGACGTGAAAGGCTGGATGTTGCGTAACTTCCTCCTTCTAAACAGCAACAAAACAGAGGTCCTGCTTTTGGGTCCAAAAGTGACAAGAAATAAATTATCAGATTTAATTTTAGATCTAGCTAACTTTCCAGTTAAACCTGGTTCAGCAGCAAAAAATCTTGGTGTCATAATTGACCCGGATTTATCATTTGATCAACACATAGGTAGTATCACTAGGACAGCTTTTTTACATCTTCGCAATATTGCTAAGATTAGAAATGCCTTATCCCTCCAGGACGCAGAAACATTAGTACATGCCTTTATTACTTCAAGGCTTGACTACTGTAACGCACTACTGTCAGGATGCACCAGCAGCAATTTAAGAAAACTTCAACTAGTTCAAAATGCTGCAGCTAGGGTCCTCACTAAAACTAGAAAATTTGAACATATCAGCCCAGTTTTATCATCACTTCATTGGCTGCCTGTTAAATTCCGCATTGACTACAAAATTTTGTTATTAACATATAAAGCTCTACATGGGCTTGCTCCTGAATATCTTCAAGATACAATTTCCTATTATGAGCCTCCACGTTCACTCAGATCACAGAATACTGGATTTTTAAATGTTCCCAGAATTCAGAAGGCCTCAGCTGGGGGAAGAGCCTTTTCTTATAAAGCCCCCCAACTCTGGAATGATCTTCCAAAAAATGTTCGGGACTCAGACACAGTCGCAATCTTCAAATGTAGGCTAAAAACTCATTTGTTTAGTTTATCATTTGGTAGCTAATGCTCCCCCATAGATAAAGGCGGCAGATCTGGGGGGTCCATGGACACAGGGAATTATAGTATACTGAGACGCTGGTGCTGTCGTCCCGCCGCTTCTCGCGATCACTCAGGTTTGTTGACGGTGGAGCGGAGGGATGCCAGTGTTTCAGGATGCTCCCGTGTCTGTGTGTCCTTCTGGTTCTCTCCTTTTAATTAATGCTGTCATAGTCAGATCTGCCGGAGTCATTAGCCACACTCTGGAAATTTTCATATTTTCTACTTTACAAACACAAAACAGTTCAAAACTAATTCCATCCCTTTACATCTTTCCGAGTAAACGACTGCCCACCTGTCTGTCTGGACACTGATGGATGACTGTCGAGATCCTCCTCCACGCTTCAGACCAGCTGCCCACGCTCCAGCAACCACCAAGTGCCTTGAAGCTGTCCCTACACTGAAGTTCTCATGGACTACTAACTATCATCACCAGTAGATTGACCAGAGGAGGATGGGTCACCCCTTGTGAGCCTTGGTTCCTCCCAAGGTTTCTTCCTCAGCTGGGGGAGTTTTTCCTTGCCACTGTCGCCCCTGGCTTGCTCACTTGAGGGTTTTACATTTTGTTTTTTACATTTCATGTCAAATCTTGTCTTACTGGAATTCTGTGAAGCTGCTTTGTGACAACATCAGTTGTGAAAAGCGCTATATAAATAAATTTGATTTGATTTGATTTGATCACACCTGCTCTGTGGGGGTCCTGAGCCCGGAGGAACAGGGGGGAAGGGGGATGGACAGCAATCTGTAGATCTATTGTAGTGGCCGGAGTGGTCAGTATTTTGTGAGACGATGACACCTGACTCTGCTCTGAGTAAAGGGTGTATAAACACCGGTCCCTCTCTCTGACACTCCTGGGTTATCAGGCCTGAGCCTGGAGCCTGAGCATGAGCCTGAAGCCTGGAGCTCGGAGAAGTGCAGTGACACTCTGTGACGTGAGATCTCAGAACAAACATGACCGGGGAGGCTGTGGTCACGGCAGCCCCCCGCGCCAGAGACAGATAGTGATCATAGCTGTCAGCAGTTAGCGAGCGGAGTGTGTTGATCCTGAGAGTGTGTTGCGACACCGGGCAGAGTCAGAAGCTTTGTGCTGGAGGGAGTAAGGAGCAGGAAGACTGGAGCGTATTTACATTCCTGGATCTTTACACCCAGCGCTGATAACGTGGCCTGATTCTCAGATCCGAGTTTTACATCTTCCACACTCCTAATTTACCTGTTGTTTACTTCATACTTTAATCAGTTTATACACATTGTATCATTATTTTTATTATTGTATTATTATTCATAATGTTTGTTTCACTTTTTTTCACTTCATTGTCTCTCATTGCCTTATGTGCTCCATAGAGCGGGTCTCTCACATGACTGCGGCCATGACTCCAATACATTTAGCTCTTAGCCTCTTACACATCCAGACCACTAGGTGTCAGTCCGTTGAGAATACCATTATTCAAGGCTCATCTATGTTCAGTGTTAAATACAGATTCAGATACACACAGAGCCTTCTGTCTGTACTCTGGGTTCGTATTTGTGCACATTATCTGAAATCGTATTGATATGGACGGAACGGAGCAGTACCACTGCAGTGCCATGGAGGGGCAGTGTAGAGTGTAGCACATAGTTCAAGAGAAACATGACCTCTGGTAAAATAAGAGACAATAATTCTCCATCCACATGTTGCCAAGTATTGCCTCTTTCCTCTTGTAGTCTGTAGGGAGTATAATTCTCCACCGTCACCAGATTTGTTTTTGTCGTCAGCAGCTGTGGACTCTGGACTGCCCTCTAGTGGATGCGCTGTCTAACGTACTCGCCGATGTAAAGGACACGCGTATGTGGGTGTGTGTGACAGTTACAATGTTAGAAACTGACGTGTTAAGTAAGTAAAGGGAGGATAAGTGGGCCTTAAGAGTAATGACTGGTGAAAGAGGCTGATGGCTCCTTTAAGAGCCGTGAAGCTGGAAAAACACCCCAGGGACCTGGAGGCTGGGAGGGGGAGCTGTGGGTAGAGAGGCCAGGGACCGGGGGAGATTTGTGCAGCGGAAAGATAGTGAGCAGTGATAAGGCTAAGCCCGCTGTGGACCCCCGATAAGTCCCTGATGTGCAAAGACTGCTAATGGGAATGTATTGTGGCCTTCGAAACAAAACCTCACATCTCCAGAAAAGAAGAGAAGGAGCAGAAAAAAAAAAAAAAAATTAGTCAATTTTCTAAAACAACAACAACAGTGGAGACAGGGTTCAGAGAGCAGTGATAAAAACAGGCAGCAGCTTCTCTCACTGCTCTGGTGGCTGAATGCCATCAATTCCTCACAGAAATGCTCGGATATCTCATACCAGTGTTCCCAGAGAAGAGCAGAAGCTATCACTGCGGTAAAATGTGGTAAACTCTGCACTAACAATTTGTTCTCCAAAGCCCCGCCCCTTCAGGGATCAGCCGGATCAAAGCTGCACTGCCATTGGCTGAGGATGTGAAATTGTGTGTCTGGGTTCGCAGAGATTAAACCAGGTTCTGCCCCTGGAAACTGAGACGTGAAATCACTGACATTTATCACTGAATATTCCATTAAAATGAATGATATTTCACTCACAGTTTCACAGGCTACGATCTACTGACATTAATATGTTCACAACGTGTCTACAAACTTTTGGCCATAGTCATAATCTCACACACACACACACACATGCGGTCCTTTCCGTACCAGTATAACTGTTTGAACCAACACACACACACACACACACACATTTGCATTCATTTACTTCATTCATCTCCTTTATCACTGCTGTCAAACTACTGTGTGTAATAATGCACGGTGTGATTTATGACAATGCAATGTGCACAACACTGGTAATAAATGACTTATGTCTGTAGTTTCTTTACTACGAGAAACTTTACTTTCATGGTGTCTGTGTTAATTACGTGTGTAGCCTTTACTTGTGTTGTGTTTATAGTTTATTTTACTCGTGTCTTTTGGCTTGTGTCGTAATGGAGTACTGCAATATCAGAATAGTCTTAATACGTGATTTTGCTTAAAGTTCTGTGTGCTTTAAAGGGATTTAACTGTATTATTATTATATTATCATCATATCAGTGGCATAAAATTGTCTTAAAATGACAATAATATTGTTTAGAGAAGTTATTTCTGGGACACTATATTGACCACAAATTGTAGCACTATCTACTGAGCACACGACTTTAAAGCTCATGATGTGAACTTTATATGTGGTACATACAGCCATGCAGTCGTACCTGCACCAGAGAGAGAGGGGGGGGGGGGGGAGACAGAGACACAGAGAGAGAGAGAGAGAGAGAGAGAGAGAGAGGGGAGAGAGAGAGACACACAGAGAGAGAGAGAGAGAGAGAGAGAAAGAAAGAGAGAGGGGGGAGAGAGAGAGAGAGAGAGAGAGAGAGAGAGAGAGAGAGAGAGAGAGAGAGAGAGTTTCTGACAGCCTCGGGAGGATGGGGCTGAGCATGTGCTTCTTATGAGACACGTCCAAGTGCACAGCTGAGTGTGTTTGGAGGAGAATGCAAACTGCCCAGATCTGTCCCATGAGCTGACACTACTAACTAGCATTACACGCACTGCACTGAGGGGAGAAGAGGACAGCTGGATTCCCTTTGTCTCCTGTTCTGAGGCCTCAGCGCAGTTCAAACCAGTAATCTCCTGTGGCTTTGACTGCTGCATTTCTTTGAAGGCCAAAAAATGGACTGTGAGCAGTGATCCAGAACTAATTATAGCGTCAGAATCTGACTTGACTCATGTATTTTTCTGGCTGGACCCAATCAAACCCTCACACAAATGTTCCAGCATCTAGTGGCATGTTGAGAAGAGTAGCACCACACTTGCGTCCGCCCTGTTCTCCTGACTCTACAGATTCTGTCCCGTGGGGCAGCGGGGGGTTGTGTGGGGTACCCGCCCCCCTGGGGTTTATGGTTGGGGGGGGGGGGGGGCGCTTTTGGGGGACTATTGACAGAACAGGCACCATCTTTTACCAACTAGCCAAACCCTTTCTGACAGTCTCTCACAGGCCACAGCTCCTGTGCCCACACTGTTACTGCCGCTGTTGTTTTTACGGATCAACCGAAGGAAAACACATGGGGTGATGCAGTCAGCACTCTCTCTCTCTCTCTCTCTCTCTCTCTCTCTCTCTCTCTCCCCCTCCCTCTCTCTCTCTCCCCTCCCTCTCTCTCTCTCCCTCCCTCTCTCTCTCTCCCTCCCTCTCTCTCTCTCTCTCTCTCTCTCTCTCTCTCTCTCCCTCCCTCTCTCGCTCTCTCCCCCTTCTCTCTCTCCCCCTTCTCTCTCTCTCTCCCTCCCTCACTCTCTCTCTCTCTCTCTCTCTCTCTCTCTCCCCCTTCTCTCTCTCTCTCTCTCTCTCCCCTCTATCTCTCCCCCCCTCTCACTCCCTCTCTCTCTCCCCTTTCTCTCTCTCTCCCCCTTCTTTCTCTCTCTCTCTCTCTCTCTCTCTCTCTCTCTCTCTCCCCCTTCTCTCTCTCTCTCCCTCCCTCACTCTCTCTCTCTCTCTCTCTCTCTCTCTCTCTCTCTCTGTCTCTCTCTCTCTCTCTCTCTCACCCCTCACTCTCTCTCTCAGTTCAGTTTCCTTTACTGACAGCAAGGATCTAGATCTGATGGGATGTGATGGATAGCTGACTTGGCTTCTGTAACAACTGTCTCAACTTCTCAACTCTCTTCTTCCCTCTACCTTCCTCTACTTTTCCCAAAAACCAAGACCAAATCCCAAGCCAAGGTCAGAAAGGTACATTCACAATCACAAATTACAAGAGCACAACTTTCATATGGTTTCTACTACAGTGCACGACACCAGTACAGACTTCCTGTGGAAGTTCAAACCAAATGACCAATCCAAAGTAGCCAAACGCTCAAATGTTGTGACATCACAACAACAACAACATTCCAACCATTGTCTGGATGTGATCAGAGTCCAGATGTCCAAATAAAATCTGTACCAGGAACACACTCAGATAGCTGGAAACATAGATTTAACTTAAAATAACACGCAGATCCAAATCTCTGAGTCATCAGGACAGCTCTGAGGAAAACACTGTCCACTAGAATCCATTCCCATGAACTCCACGCTCCGGTTTACTGGGAAGACCAGCCCACAGACTGCAGGGAACAGAGGAGACCTCACACAAGAGGCCTTTCCTTTAAACACTGAAGAACTCATATTAACATCTGAAAATACACTGCACTGTTTAAGGCCATACAGCCATACATCCATTCATCAATCCATCTGTCCATCTATCTATCCAACTGACAGAAAAAAGGCACAGTCATCAAAGTGTGTGTGTGTCCACAGCATATTCCGGATACATCTAGATGCCTGGTGATAATAGACAGTGGTTTCAAGCTTCAGTTCCTGTGCTGGTGGACACTCCAGCTGACTGAATGAGTGAGTGACTGGGTGTGTGTGTGAAGTTGTCCATTGGTGTGAGCTGGTGAGTGTGTGAGTACTTGAGTTCGAAGCTAAGGCTGCGTTCCCCACCTCTGTCTAATGGCATTTTTCTCCTCCTCCACCAGGTGAATCAGGTCCTGGTTCTGGAAGCGGGTTCTTGTTTAGTGGCTGTTCTCTCGTGGTTCAGAGCGAGTCGAGTAGGGACTAAACCGTGGCGTGTAAACCTTGCAGAGCGCTGATCGTCCAGAGAGAGTCGTCACTCTACGCCACGCAACGCAGACGACCAGCACCAACTCTCCATCTGTAAAATCTCCAGCTGCAGCAGAGATCACGTTTGTTTTTATCCGACTCACGACGGCAGCTCGTAAAATGACGCCGTGGTCTTTTGAAGAGGTTCAAACGCTCCTTGGATCGGTGGCCGACGAAAGAATCCAGCGAGAGCTGGACGCTGCAACAAGGAAGGAACAAACTCTACTGATCTGTCTGAACTGATGACGGAGCTGTGTTCAGTCCCAAACAACAACAACAACATGCCAATGCACCATGAGTAAACACCGCTTAACGTTATCGCCGCCGTTGTTGTGGTTTCCAAATCCCACTGTTCCCCTTAGAGACGGGGTTAGAGACGACACCAGATACATTTCAGGGGGGAGCTCTGGGAAACCAACCAGGGACCGATCAGAGAGTAGAGTCCAGTGCAGTAGGTACCATGCAGAGAAAGACTGCCTTAAATGTCCCATCAAAACACACACACACAGACATCCTGTGGTAGTTTAACTCTTTGCACTCTGCAGACATCATGACTGCAGGAAGAAAAGCAGATCACAGTGGTTTTAAAACTAAAACCTCTCTCTGCGCTGGGTTCTTTCCCCTCGTCTGCGAAGCCACACAGGCCCCACGAGTTCATGGAAAGTTTCTCTGTGTTCAGAGTGAAGTGGAGTGCACTGGCTGCCACATTTGCTCCTGTCTACTGGCCCAGGCCCCAGTCAGAGGGGGAGCTGTGTGTGTGTGTGTGTGTGTGGGTGTGTGTGTTTTCAATGAGCAAAAGGCAGCTCAGTACAACCACCTCTTTACCATCGACGGCCAGCGTCAGCTCCAACACGCCCTGTTAAATTGCTATGTTCTCACATTAGTCATTGACCTACTCCACTACAGTCCCACAGCGACCTCACCCCCACCTTCACACCTCCACACACACACACACACACACACACACACACACACACACACACACAGAGGTTTATCTTAGTACACACCCTTGGGTATTTCTTGTACACAGCAGGGTCTAAAAGATTAGATCCGTTACATTATTAGACTTGCAACCACCCTGGATCATGTTAGCAACCACCAGAAATACCTTAGCAACCACCCTAGCAGCTAACTAGAGCAAAATTTAAGAAGCCCATGGGGCACCTTAGATAGCACCCAAAATCCCATAGTAACCACCCTAGCAATCACCTGGTATACCTGAACAACCAACAAAAAAAACACCTGAGCAAATACATAGAACACGCTTAGAGTAACCACCTGGGGCTACTTAGCAACCACCTACTTAGCAATTCTGTGGTAACCACCTGGGACACTTGAAATGATGATGGAATCACCAAGAAACACAATAGCAAAGCCATAGCACCCAGGTAGCAACCACCTGTAATACCTATTTAGCAATACCTTCAAAACCACGAGGGTCACCTTAGAATCAACCATAGCAGTCACCCCAGGAACCACCAATGTTACCAGAGTAACCACCAAGAAAGACACCAAGAAAGAAATCATACAACACACTTAGCAACCACATGGAATACCATAGCAACCACCCTAGTAACCATAGCAACCACCCTAGTAACGGATTAGATATTACCTTGTTTTTATAAAAGTTTTTCCTTGTATAAAATTCCCAAATGCACTGTGTTTCTGATGCACTGTGTAGCACCCCCTTGTGATGAAGTTGTTAAATGTGAGTGAGTATGTGATCATGTGAGTGAGTGAGGGGTCTCACTGTATTAGACCACAACCAAACCAATAAGGGTCCATGTGCAAGACCTGAACGCTGCATTGGCCCCTAACTCTGTAACTGCATTGAAAGCACTGTAAAGAACCCCTTTGGGCATCTCATGTCCTGGAAATGTTAGGAAAACAAAGTGAATCTGGACTGGAGTCTGAAAGCAGCTAGTTCCCTATGATCCTATCACGCTGCAGATAGCGTTTTGCTGTGGAGGGACTGTCTCATGTCACAGAAGGCCCCTCCCCCTCCACCTCCCCTTCGCCCCCCCCCCCCCCCCACGCACACACACACACACTTAAAGAGGGATGTAATAACAAACCCCACGCAGCCCGGCACATTGTAACAAGAGTGGGACGATGTTATTAACCCACCCTTTGCCTTTTTTAAAACACACTGCGCAAACAGCCCAGAGCCTGAATCAATCATTAACAGCTGTGGGTTAATGAAGCACTAGAGCAGTCGGTCTGTAGCAACACTTGAGTACTCACTCTCTCAGTTCTCTGTCTCTCTTCCAGGCAGCTTTCCACAGCTTTCCTTCTCTTCTGAAAGGCAGAAAAAACAGAAAAAAAAATCCTTTACCGCTGACGGACTCGGCTCCCAAAGAGCAGTCAATTCCTTTAGGGTCACAAAAGGTCACCGGCGTATTATCCAGCGTCTACCAAAGCTGTGCTCCATACAGCGGTGCAGCGTTCCTGCTCCTCGCTCCCTCTGTGTGTGTAAGTGTGTGTGTGTGTGTGTGAGGGAGAGTGGAGTGTATCTGACACACTGCTGTAGTACAGCCCCTCCCTCTCTCTGACAGAAGGGGAGGAGAAGAGAGGGAGGGTGTGTGATCACTCCTTGTGTTTGGTACAAAGTGCAATATTTCGCAACTTTGATTACTTCCTTTTGTTCTGGTCGCGGTAGTGAAACAAGCCCGTGATTCAGAAACAACTCTACATCAGTAGGTCCAGCTGAGTGTGGTCTTTACCGCATTAACAGCCTCTACTCTCCGGGGAACATCTCCACGAGGACACCAAAGTATATAAGAGTGAGTGAGTGAGTGAGATATAAACCAGTTTCATGATGTTCTTCACGTCTAGAAAGTAATCAACCTGTTTTTTTGTTTCATGTTACACAACTGACACTAAATAACCACAGGATTTAGTCACTACAGCTGACGTTTACACGTTTAAGAGTTTAAGAGGAGGTTGGAAAGCACTGCACCTCACTTTCGGAACCCTCATGCTTCCCTTGAGAGAAATGTAATCAGGTGGGAAGAGTGACGAAGAGTGATGAATTAAATAAACACAAAGTTGAGCAATCTGAATCTCCAGAGTGTCCTCACAGCTCCAGAGTTCACTATGCTTTCAGTGTTTTGGACAAACAAGGAATTTGTCTTGATGAGTGAACACATGTAAGAACTGTAACATACTGAACAGAACAGACACAGATCATAACAACACGAATTAAACTAAGGAAAAAAACATTTACTCAAAAAAGACCAACAAACAAAAACCTCATATCAGAATAAATCCAACCCTATGTGTGTGTGTGTGTGTGTTTAGGTTTAACACACACTGGTGTCCTGGTGACAGTCCAGTGTTATTTGAGGTGGTCGTCCAGTGCCTAGTGTCAGAGGATAATAAATACTTCACTGTGTTAAATGAAGTGTGCTGTAGATATAACAAATCCATACGATCAGGAGAAACATCTGGAAACACTGTTTTTCACTCGCTCACAACACAGCGTCTACTTTATAGAAGCTAAATATCCCTTTACTTCTAATGTATTTATATTTCTGTATCTCTTGTAATAATATAACCTTTTATAGAAGGGCCACGTACTGAGAAGACACTAACGATGATGATACATAATTGACAATGCTTAAGACTGTACTGATCCTTAATAAATGACTAGGTAACACCGCAATCAATCATTAAATACTGATAAGAAACAAGAATAAGAATTAACTGGATATTAAAATAATGTTCAGGTTTTGTATTATTACTTTTTGACTTAATTGTTTATTAATGCTTATAATGGTGTTGTAAAGTGTTAACAAAAAAAATGTAATTATATTACATAATTATTTAATAATATAATATAAAATAAAATATAATAATAATTAGGACACAGAATAATGAGTAAAAAACAAGTGAAAGGAGCTGAAGTGTGGATGAGTGATATTAATGTGCAAATATAAATGCCATAAACAGGCCAGTGTGTGTACACATGATGTGAATGTTGCTATAAACATATATACGAGATATTACAGAAAGCTATGAACAATTATAATATTTAGATACTCTACAGTTAAGCAATGGAGCATTATGTTACGGAGGAGTTATTATAACTGTGTAGGGTACACTCTCAGTATTAAAGGTAGGGTACAGGTACATCACTGTCACTGAAGCTACAAACAGTGGAGTGTATCTTTAAAGGTACAGCAGTGGTGTTAGAGTCCAGTTGTGTTCCCTAAAGGTTCATTACATTCTCTTCTCCAGAAGGAGAGGGGGATCTCTGTAATCTTTCATTATACAACTGTGGAGAATAAAAGAACACAATAAAAGTCCTGGAGATGAAACGGGGCGAATGACATCAACACGACTTTAACATCCACAGTTCATATAGAGTAAGGTACGGTTCTGTTCCTAATTAAAGGTACAGTACGTGTTCCACCACACTGAGAGTTTTTCTGAGAGCGTAGGTTTAAAGTTCATTTCGGATGAGAACCCAAACATCTGCCAAGAACAAGAGTCGGGTCTTTGACACTGAGGTGTTTGTGTGTGTGTGTGTGTGTGTGTGTGTGTGTGTGTATGTGTGTGTCAGTGAGCCTCCTCCCAGACCCTGCTATTAGGCCTTGGACACCTTTTCACGTGCTGAAAGGGCCCCTCTGTATCCAACTGAAAAGGCATAGTCCCGGCACTCTAAGCTCACAGCTTGAACTTGGCTCATAATGAAGTGACATTAACGAGTGTTATCCCTGGGTGAGTGACAAGCACCTTCCAGCAAATCGGAAACACGATTCATGGCTGACGTAGGGTTTTCTAAACTCTCAGAGCAGAACTGGGCCTGAATGGCTGAGACCCTGCTTGTCTGCTGGCAGAGTTTACCCTGCCTTTGTAGAGGCCTGAAGAGAAACGAGAAGAGGTGTCCTGGGTGTCATATCTGAATCAGACTGAGCCCCCTTCAGCGGAGCGCAGGGGAACGGGAGAGTTCAGGCCGACTAATGGCCCGGACAAAAGGAGCTGTCGCTGTGAAACGGAGAAGAAGAACACTCCCGGCTGAAGAGAGCGGTGCTCATGGTCGGGAATCCCTGCGCTGGAAATAGTGTCGCTAATTATGTACTGAGGGGCAATGCTAAGCAGGCAGATGGAATGGGGGGCTTGGGGGGGCTTTGGAAGGGTCAGGCTTTGGAATTCCTCTCCAGCCATCCAAGCCGGAGATGCCGGGGGGGTCATGTGACTCGGGCAAACGTCTCGATTTGCACACCAACAGATAGTGGAACCTGCTGTATTGATCCGGTATTGACATGACATGCATTTACCACAGCTACATCAGATATCTGCGTCACCCCTCACAGAGGACAAAGGGCAGGGGGCGCTCTGAGCATGAAACCACTGCGGGGAACAGGTCCGCGGACATTTGGAATTAATAAACACTAAACGACAATAATGATAGCAGTTACAGTATGTACATCCATCCCCACAGCGCCTCCCCGTTGATGACGTGTCCTTGGTTCCTCTCATAACTGGAGGATCCTGACAAGAACCGGATGAAGAACCAAAGTTCTCTTGTGAAACACAGAAAATATCCTTAAACTGTGCTGACGAAAGTGTTATTTTGGAATCACTCATTTGTGCTAATCACTACTTATATGTAATTTAAATTATATCAAATGACACTTACCTTACACTGAGTATAACTGCCCTGTGTTACTTTTCCTATCCTCTAATAAAGTTAAATACATTTATATGTTTCATTACACATTACAAAAAAATGTCATTTGTAAAACTATATATATGTTTTTTTTTAATTCTTCAATTTTAATCAGTGACTTTGACACAGTGGAAATAACATAAGACTCATTTACTCAGGGTACTATAAGTGTAACTTCATATAATGTAAATGATATCAGCAGTGATTTAGTACAAATGATTGATTCCAACTCAAAACAAATATGTAATTACTTTTAATTTAAATAAATTAATAAATGAAATCCTTTTTAGGGCAGGCATTTTGACAGAAAGCAATATCTCCTCACTGTAGGGTTCGGGTAACACACCTCTGTCGATAAGTGTCTGGATTTCCTCTTCCCAGCAGCTCATTAAACACAAGCCGTTACAGCACTGAGCTCAACACCCCTCGTCTTTAATAAAGGGCAAGTGTTGTAGAAAAACTGGAAACCTGTTGTAAGTTAATTGATCTTGTGATGTCATGAGAGTAAATCCTGCCTCTTCACACTGGTGTTACAGACTCCACCCAGGTTATTTCTGCACGGCCAATCAGAACGGAGTTCATTTACATATATCAGTCATAAAGAAACCGCTTCTCACAGTAAGAGCTGTAAGAGCAGAGAATGGCCATGTGAACATGAACTCAACTACACAAGACAAAAGTAAAGCTGCTCTATATACGTTTGGGGAGTTGGCGACCTCTCTGGTGGAAATATGTAATTGGAGGAAACGTGTGGAAGAACATTTTGTAACATGAGAACTGGATCACGGCAGAATCCTGCTGTGTATCAAGGGTTTTTCTTCTCAACTCAGAAACTCCACCTTTTTCAGTTTTCAGTAACACAGCTCACACACTGCAGCTTTGAGTAAAGACTGCTCTATGCTTCAACAATAAGGAACTTACCAAACTGGGCTGGGTTTCCAAAAAACATCTTAAGTGGTAGAGTGGGCATTATACTGAGCTCTCTCTCTCTCTCTCTCTCTCTCTCATTTGCTCGCTCTCTCTTTCTCTGTTAAGATGATCTCTTTGGGAAACTGGACGCTGCACAGTAAACATTTCCTAAGTCTGTTGCGTTGATGTTCACCACTGTTTGATTTTAAACATCTGTCATTTGTCAAGAGCTCTTCCTTTTGGTTTTTACTGCTGAGAGAGAGAGAGAGAGAGAGAGAGAGAGAGAGAGAGAGAGAGAGAGAGAGAGAGAGAGAGAGAGAGAGAGAGTGAGAGACAAAGAATGCAGAGAATGAGAGAGTGTGTGTGTGAGAGAGAGAGAGAGAGAGAACGAGAGAGAGAGAGAGAGAGAGAGAGAGAGAGTAAGTCATGTTTTAGATGAGCTCCTGAATTTCTTGCCGTTTTTCTATTTTAAGTTGAGATAAACGTTAGAAAACAATCTTTATTTAATTGTATTATATTAGTGAACATTAGTTGATTCATTTAAAAATCAAATTTGTTGAGAATATATTAAGAAACATTTAAAAAGAGCACAGCGGTCTTGTGAGGCTAACGCTACTGCAGGAGGAGAGAAGAGGAGAGGATTAAACCAGAACAGAGGAGGAAACTACATTATTTTACATCTTAAAATCAAAAGAAGAACAGATCTACAGGGACAGGTCAGGAGAAAAGAGAAAAGAACAGAAAACAGACTGAAACAGCAAAAGAGACTGAAACTGAAGCAGTAAACAGAGAGAGAGACAGAGAGAGAGAGAGAGAGAGTAAAGAGGGAGACAGATCACTGAACTCTTCTACATTAGGGGTAAGGACACTCCTGCTTTAAATGAAGAATGTACTTTTAATACAGTCATTATAGGAGTGAACTAGTGAGAAGTATTCCTCTATAAACTGAGCTAAATGACTAAAGAGAAGCAGTGAGAGGCCCCTCCCCCACTGGACAGTTAATCTGCTGCATTTTTCAAAATTCTGCTACATTGTTTGTAAATGGCTGGAGCAGCTGCAGGAGGCGGAGCCTGTGTGTTTGAGTTCCCTCCAGACTCTCACTCTGAGGGCAGTAAACAACAACACAAACTAAAAACCCAGAGAGAGAACCCAGACACCTTATTTAAAGACTGCAGCACCATTAAAGGTGTTACCACCATCACCAACCTACTGTTCTACACCAAACACACAGACCTGTGGCATTCAATCGTCTGTAAACACTACACACACATAACAAAGCGGGGCATCTGTAAAGGCCGACAGATCTACATCTTTGAGGACTGTGAAAAGCTTCCAGAGAATAGACTCTTAGCAGTGAACCTGTACCAGAATGGAACTGTCATGGTTCAAGGACATGAGGCTGCACTGAGACAGTTTGAGAAAAACTTTCCCTCCCTCAAAATCCAATATGAAAATGAGAGAGCAACAGAAAACAACCTGCTCCTACCCCATGAACTACCCACCCCCCACAGCAACAACACTGTACAGGACACAGCCGTCACACATTCCCCAACCAGCTCTGTCCAAAGCCCCAGCCCGAGTTCATCTCTCCCCACCACAGTAAATCAGCTCAGAGACAGCCTCGCCCTGCTGGAGGTAGAGCTAGTAGAACTGAAAGAGCAGGTACAATCCCACACCTCCACCAGCACAGACACTGAAGCCCTTAGAGTCCAGCTCACCCAGACCAGACAGCAGATAAAGATGACCACACAGGAGCTGAGAGGCGACATAGACGGCCTACTCAAAGACAGGGAGGAACTTAAAACACAGCTTGCAATTTATAAAGATGCTGCAAAAACAGAGCTGTCCGCCCTGAAGCAAGAGCTGAACAGAGAGCTCTCAGACCTCAGACTGGAGATTCAGCACAAAGACACAATCATAGAATCTCTCAAAGCACAGGTACAGGCAAACGCTGACCTCTTGAACTCTGTACACTCTACACCTAATACTAACCCCACTAAACCCATCCCACACCTCACAGAGCTCACCCCTAACCCCACTGAGCATACTCCCAGCCCCAAGGAGCCAGCCACACAGAGAGACCATCCTGAGCAAGCCACAGTCACACCCACAACCAACAAACAAGCAAAGAAACACAAGGCAGAGAAACCAAAGAAAAGCCAAACACAGAACACACAGAGCAGCGAGTCTGAGGCACCACAAAGGGACATCGACGTTGCAGTCCTCATAGATTCAAATGGGAAGTTTCTACAAACAGAGAAACTCTTCCCAAATCAGAAAACATCAAAGATTTGGTGCCCAAGGACAAGAGACGCTCATCACATCCTATCAGACAACATCCTTAACAATCCGTCCTACATCATCATTCACACAGGCACAAACGACCTCAGAGCAGAGCAGGAGAGGGTAGGAGAGATGGTCTGCAGTGTAGCAAAGAGAGCCGCAGAAACCCACCCTGACGCCAAGGTCATCGTTTCCACTCTGCTGCCTCGCAAAGACTTCCACCCTGACACCATCCACTGAGTGAATGTAGCCATCTCAAGAGGATGCGCCCTCATCCCAAATGTGCACCTGGCCCACCACTCTGGCCTCTCCACACACCACCTCTATGATCACGTCCACTTAAGCAAACATAGCGTCAAAGAGTTTGCCAAAACACTGAAAGACACCGCACTGGGTCGACACACAACGCACACAACGACAAAACACAGAGGAGAGCGTCCGATGACACAGAGCCCTCGGCCACACCATCGCAGCCCACTCCAACCAGCCCAGCGTACTCCAGCAGTCCGACCTGCCCACCGTCCCTCACCACCCACAGCAGCGCTACGTCACCCCACTGCCAGCCCGGCACACGCAGCAGGTCGCCCAAACCAACCAGGAAACAGAGACATGACAACCTCACTCTCCCAGCAGCACAGCCCTCAGCAGAGGTACAGCTACGCTGACACCCTCAGAGGAACACACCGCACTCAAATGGGTGAGATCAAGCAGTTACTGCAGTACATCTGCACCAGACTCATATAAAACTGCACAGACTCACACGAGCCCCAGGAGAAATGCACATCTATAAATGTACATTGTCTATAAGGGTCTTAAATCTTAAAATATAAATCTAAAATGGCTTCACTTTCAATTAGTTCATGGAACATTCAAGGACTGAAATCTTCAGCTTTTGGTTTAAAAAGCTTGAGCAGTGATTTTAAAGAATGTATTAAAAACCTTGACATCGTTATTTTACAGGAGACATGGTGCAAGGCAGACATCGTCACTCACTGTCCCAAAGGGTACAGAGTCCCACCACAAAAACTGAGCACAGTTCGCCAAGGAAGATACTCAGGAGGGTTAATCCTCTGGTACAAAGAAAACCTACATCAAAATATACACACATTAAAAACAGGAAAATATTCTATTTGGATTAAAATCAGAAACACAGTAGTCTCTTCACAGAAAGATATATTCCTCTGTGCTGTATACATCCCACCCTCAGAGTCCCCGTACTACTCTGAAGACATGTTCTCTGAGTTGGAGAGAGAGGCGTGCCATTTCCAGGCCCAGGGAAATGTGCTCGTCTGTGGGGACCTGAACGCAAGGACAGGGACACTACCAGATTACACACACATACACACAGACAACTTTAATCAAAACAAAATACCTTTCATTAACAATTCTCTGTGCCCCCACAGAAACAACTACGATGGCGTTGTAAACAGAAACGGAAAGGAACTGCTGCAGCTCTGTCAGAGCCTGGGTCTGTACCTGGTCAACGGTAGGACACGAGGGGACTCTTTGGGACGATATACATTTTGCTCACCTCTTGGGAACAGTACAGTAGATTATATGATCACAGATTTAGACCCTTTCTCTCTCAGTGCGTTCACTGTTAAACCACTAACCCCTCTGTCTGACCACAGCCAAATCACTGTGTTCATTAAACGGACAGAGACTAACAGCACCACACACGCACGGCCCAGTGAGCTGTACACCATCCGGAGACCTTACAGATGGGCCCCAAACAGCACCCAAGAGTTCCAGAAAGCAATCGGGCACCAGGAAATTCAAACACTTTTAGACAACTTTCTGGACGCCACCTACACTCACAGTAACGAAGGCGTCAATCTGGCCGTTAGAAACTTTAATTGGATTTTTCACAAAGCAGCTGAAAAGGCAAAACTGAAACTGAAAAGCACATCAAAACCTAACTTCAAAAAAGAAAATGACTGGTTCGACCAAGAATGTCAAAATTTGCGTAAAAAACTTAGACATTTATCAAATCAGAAACACAGAGATCCAAACAACACCCACATACGCCTTCTTTACTGTGAGACACTAAAGACGTATAAACGTACACTCAGAACCAAAAAAGCTCAGTACGCCACAAAGCACCTGGCACTAATCGAGGAGTCCATCAGAACAAACCAGTTCTGGACAAATTGGAAGAACCTAAAAAAGAAAGACTATGAAGAATTGGCGATTCAAAACGGAGAGACATGGACCAACCACTTCCAAACACTCTTCAAAAAAGTAGAATTAGATCCAAATTCTGAACAAAACACAATAAACACAAAACTTGAACAATTAGAAATAGTGATAAAAGAAAACCAGAACCCACTGGACTTCATGATCACTGAGCAGGAGCTTAAAGAGAAAATTAAAAAACTAAAACCAAACAAAGCATCTGGACCTGACGGCATCTTAAACGAGATGCTAAAATGCACCAGTTCAAAATTCCAATTGGCCACTTTAAAGCTGTTTAACCTGGTTCTGAGTGTAGGTCACTTCCCTGAGATCTGGAACCGTGGACTGATAACACCCATCTTTAAATCTGGAGATAAATTCGACCCCAATAACTACAGAGGCATCTGTGTGAACAGTAACCTGGGGAAGTTACTGTGTAGTGTTTTAAACTCCAGATTATTACACTTCCTTATGAAGCACAGTGTCTTGAGTAAGAGTCAGATTGGATTTTTACCAAATCACCGCACGTCTGATCACATTTACACTCTACACGCCCTGATTGATAAATATATTGTCCAAAATAAATCCAAAATATTCGCATGTTTCATTGACTTTAAAAAGGCATTTGATTCCATTTGGCACCAAGGATTATTTTATAAACTTTTAAAAAGTGGTGTAGGGGGTAAAGCCTATGATCTGATTAAATCAATGTATACATCAAACAAATGCGGTATAAAAATTGGCCACAAACAAACAAACTCCTTCTCTCAGGAGCGCGGAGTGAGACAGGGCTGCTGCTTAAGCCCAACACTATTTAACATTTATATAAACAACACATTCCTGCAGAAATCCCAATCAGAATCTGGCTAAAGCTGTTTGAATCTGTAATTGAACCCATCGCTCTTTATGGCAGTGAAGTGTGGGGTCCGCTCATAAACCAAGACTTTAACAAATGGGACAAACATCCGATTGAGACCCTGCATGCAGAGTTCTGTAAAAGTATTCTAAAGGTGCACAGGAGCACCACGAACAACGCATGCAGGGCAGAATTAGGCCAATATCCATTAATTATAAAGATACAAACAAGGGCGATCAAATTCTGGACACACCTTAAACACAGCGACCCCCACTCGTACCGTTACAAAGCCCTGCAGCACCAAGAGTTGAGCAAAGAACACAGTCCCCTCTCTCAGCTGGTCCTGAGCTACAGTTCACCACCCTCCCTACCACACACTAACACACCCCCACTAACACACACTAACCCTCAATCAGCTCAGGACCAGAACTCAGCAGATCCAATCAGACCCGACCAAATTACTGCACGAATAAAACAACACTACAGACACTATTGGGAAACTCAAACTAAATCACAGAGTAAAATGAAATGTTATCTGGCCCTAAAGCGGCAGTACACTGTGGCACAGTACCTCAGCACAGTGACTGACCGAGACCTGAGAACCACCCTGACCAGGTACAGACTCAGTCAGCACGGTCTGGCCATAGAGACGGGCAGACACAGACAGACCTGGCTGCCTCAGGAGCAGAGACTCTGCCAGCAGTGCGGCTTCAGTCGACCCGAGACAGAGCTGCACTTCCTCACAGAATGCCCAAAGTACACTGAGCTCCGCAAAGAGTTCTACATTAAATTTAGTGAAATACACCCGTCCTTCACAGCCCTGACCCACACAGACAGACTCCCGTATCTGCTGGGAGAACAGAGAGAGAGCTGCACTCTCGCAGCCCGATATGTCCTCGCCTGCCATCGCAAAAGGGACAGTGAGTGACCCTGTCAAACACTCAAACACACACACACACACACACACACACACACACACACCATATATAACCTTTCCCCCAGTTCCGGTCGCTGTGGTGAATGTTGCCGGGTGTTTCCAAGTTCTAAAAAGTTACCCCCTGTATTTATTTAATTCAATATTTTATTGTTTAATTCAATGTTTATGTTCTTCTTAAATTTTAAATTGTAACCCAGGCTTTGACAATACAAATGTAACTAATTTGTCATGTCAATAAAGCACCTTGAATTGAATTGAATTGAATTGAGAAAGAGAGAGAGAGAGCGAGAGCGAGAGAACGAGAGAGAGTGAGAGAGAGAGAGAGAGAGAGAGTGAGTGAGAGAGAGACAGAGAATGCAGAGAATGAGAGAGTGTGTGTGTGTATGAGAGAGAGAGAGAGAGAGAGAGAGAGAGAGAGAGAGAGAACGAGAGAGAGAGAGAGAGAGAGAGAATGAGAGAGAGAGAGAGTGTGAGAAAAAGAAAGAGAGAGAGAGAGAGAACGAGAGAGAGAGAGTGAGAGAGAGAGAGAGAGTGAGTGAGAGAGAGACAGAGAATGCAGAGAATGAGAGAGTGTGTGTGAGAGAGAGAGAGAGAGAGAGAGAGAGAGAGACAGAGTGAGAGAGAGACAGAGAATGCAGAGAATGAGAGTGTGTGTGTGTGTGTGTGTGTGTGTGAGAGAGAGAGAGAGAGAGAGAGAATGAGAGAGAGAGAGAGAGTGTGAGAAAAAGAGAGAGAGAGAGAGTGAGAGAGAGACAGAGAATGCAGAGAATGAGAGAGTGTGTGTGAGAGAGAGAGAGAGAGAGAGAGAGAGAGAACGAGAGAGAGAGAGAATGAGAGAGAGAGAGAGTGTGAGAAAGAGAAAGAGAGAGAGAGAGAGAGAGAGAGAGAGAGAGAGAGAGAACGAGAGAGAGAGAGAGAGAGTGAGAGAGAGAGAGAGAGAGAGAGAGAGAGAGAGAGGGAACGAGAGAGAGAGAACACACTATCACACACATCCAGGATTTCAGAGTAGATAGCAGAACATTTCTGTATCGATTTGATGGAAAACAGCCAGGTCCAACTGCTTTATGAATGGTCTTATTTTGCACAGCCAATCAGAATCAAGGTCATTTACACAGGTCAGTGTTAAAGAAACAGCTACAAAAAGAGTCTCTGGACTGTAGCCGTGTATGAGTGTACGTAGAGTGTGGGGCACTGGCGGCCTCTCTGGTGGAAATGTGTAATTGACGGAAACCTGTAAGATGTGTTGTGCTGTGTTTCTTTCCCAGAGAAGATGTATATTATGAGTGTGTTCACATTGATGGAGGATTCAGAGAGAACTGGATCAGAAATGTCTATGTTATGGAGTTAGATCTGTGTCAAAAATGTTGAATATCGTTTTCAGACGTCCAGTCCTCACTTTACTCCCAAGCTGTGTCCCATGATGCAGTTCATTATATAATGAATGATTGAATGAATGTAGGGGGCAGCTGTGGCGCAAGGTGCTGAACCCCCAAACTGCCCCCGGGTGCTGAGGTGGTCACAGCCCCCTGCTCCAGTTGTGTGTGTGATCACTGCCACTAGTGTGTGTGTGTGTTGACTAGCACAGATGGGTCAAATGCAGAGAAGTAATTTTCCTGAAGGGGATCAATAAAGGTGTTCCTTCTTCTTCTTCTTCTTGTTCTTCTTCTTCTTCTTCTTCTTCCTCTAATGTGATTGGTCTGTGTTTTACTACAGATACACTATCAGTGTAATGAATTTCACCAATAAATAACACATTATTATTATTATTATTATTGTTATTGTTATTATTCCCACAGAAAGCAAAGATTCCATTTCGCTAAATGCCTCAGTCACATTTACACCAATCAATTATCAGCGCTGTTTTCAAACTGACAGCAGGGAGGGGACGAGGCTGTTTATATCACCCATTAGCCGATCGCGCAAACAGCAGACAGCCGTCCTCTGGTGTGTGTCTCGTGTTGTTAAGCTGCACAATGGGCGAACGGGGAGCTGGCTCGTCTCATTACAAACCTCAACGCTCGGCCGTCCACACACTGCAGAGCTGCACCCCCCTCGGGACACGCTGGGCTCCGACCTCCAGAGATTCCTCTCAATTAGGACACAATGGGACAGGACCCCGGCCCTTCACTCCCACCAGCTACTGACTTCTCTCTTTTAACTCCTTGGAACGCTCTCTTTTGGACGTGGACTGATTTGGCATGAACATTTAACAGACAGATTTTTCCCTAGCACCTCCTCCCACCCCCTGTCCCCCCTCAGTGAATCTGTCATGTTGAATGGGGATAAACTCCTAGGGCCCCACAAGTGCACGGCCAAGGGAAGCATTGGCTGTAAAGTCTCTCTCTCTCTCTCTCTCTCTCTCTCTCTCTCTTAATTGCACTCTTGGGGGCGTGTAATCCCCTAAATTGAAACGTGGATTAGAGTTGCTCAGATTATTCACAGTGGTGGGCTTTTCTCAGCCTCTAATTAAGAGACAAGGTCCTTTCACTTTGTCTCAAACTCAACACAATGGTCTGGACAAAGAAAGACAATGGCAACCTGAAACTCTCAGAGGGAATCAGTCCGACAGGCAACAAGTAAAAACGAGTCAGTACATTCAGAATCACTGACCTCCCATTCACACACACACACACACACACACCTGTGAAAAACACTGCCACTCCACAGCTGCTACCATGTGAATCCAAACCGAGACTGTGTCTACTGTCCATTAACAGTGATATCAATAAGATACGTTATGTTTCATAGATCACAGTAGAGTTTAAACACAAACACCACACTCTAGAGCAGCTGCACATGAGTTTAAAGTCACCATGCTCAATGCTAAGAGCGGTGTGAACCCCTCTGACCTGTGAAAGGCTATGGAACAGTGAAGCTATACCCTGTGGAGTGATGGAGCGTGTGCTGTTTGTGATCCACCATCAGCACCTGACCTCACAAATGCTATTCTTCTCAGGGCTGAGTGCAGTCAAATACTCACAGAAATGTTTCAACATCACGTAAAGCCTTCCCATGTTTGTAGAACAGTCTTGTGGTGTGATTGTTCCAGGGGATGTAGGTGAGAGAGTGCTACATGTAAATAGACCAAGTCACTGCCGTAAACAGTTGCATTACTCCGTTTCTGTGGCTCTTTGATGGGCACACATCCAGGGGAGAGGATTATACAGTGTCTGATTGGAGAGTGGAGAGTCTTCTCCTGAGTGTCGCTTTAATCTAAGCCACTCATCTCCGGGCCTCGCCATCATTCGACGCCTACACCTACTACCTGCCACAACTCACAGCGTTAGCAGCTCTTCCAAAGTCATATTCATGCAGATGATGTTCTCTCATCATTTGCATAAATATTCTCCCAATTAATAAACTACATAAGGGCACCTTCCTGCCTTGTCCTTGAAGAATTATACCTCTACCTCCCCTTGTCAACATGAATAAAACAAAAAGACACAGTGTGTCTGTAGAAACATAGATTACACCCTGGACTGGGGCCGGCGAGCCGTATTTGTCGAACAACATTAGCGTTACAGCTAAAGCGTTCACAAGGGAACATCACAGTACACTACAAGGCTAACATTAAAGCAACAATAGGTAGGGGTTGTAGCTTTAAATTACAGCATAAAATCATTGTGAGACTCCAATGTGCTGTAATAGGGAGAATAGAGCGTCTGCCATTGCTACTCAGAAACTGTACTATACTCGGTAATGTATCTCCATCCATTCACTATTCCATTCCTTCCATTACAGACAGATCTGTAAGCCATGCCCTTCACTAATGACACTCAGGTGACCAGTGTGTGTGTGTGTGTGTGTGTAGTGACTAGAAGACTGCTGTGTTGTAGAAGCGTTTTTTCTTTGGACTCACAAGTTACACAACATCATTCAGTTTCAACAAACACACCACACGCACTGCATCTTTAAGGAGAAAACATGCAGTGTGTTTGACTGCAAAATGCTAAGTGTTAGTGCATATGAGCAGATCAGCAGATACCCACTGAGCCTGTCCTGTTAGACCACATCAATACATTTCCTCATCATTACAATACACTATGGTCCAGCCACAAGTTGTTCTTGCGTCTCTTGACCACAGCATTAAATAGTTCTGTCACCAAGTTTCCTTTCTTCTTGGCTGGAGAGCGAGCATTTGCTTTTCAAAGAGGAGAGAGATGTTTCTACTTTGAGCAAATGAGAGAGAGAAAGAGGGGGAGAGAGAGAGAGAGAGAGAGAGAGAGAGAGAGAGAGAGAGAGAGAGAGAGAGAGCACATTGTTGAAATTCATCTCAGGTCTGTGAAACTCTGGAAGGGCAATTAGTTGTGGAAAGACTCAGTGATGTGCGGTTGCGATTCATTAGCGAGTCCTGTTTGTCTGCAGCAGAAAATGCTGATTCATTCACAGCTCAAAGTCAACTCAATCAGACGCAGCGATAAACCTCCAGATCCTGCTTCTACAGGCGAAGGTCGAGCTTCTGGAACACACCGTACAGTAGGAGCTCACTGAACTCCAACAGAAACCTAAACCTAAACCTCAAACTCAAACTGTAGCAAGTCTGCTTTAATTCTGGCATGTTTCCATCGACACTGAGCACAATTTACAGCAATATTTAAATAAAGTGATCAGTAATATCTGCCTCATCGATTACTGGTGTATTGAATACAGATAAATATACACTGACATGCCAAAAATCATGGGACAGCAGTGGGTAAACTGATTGTGAAATAGTGTTTAACACAGTGGATGACTTGAGAATGCACACACCTGTATAAACGTGAACATGGCAAGGTGACGTGAATTATCAGAGTCTGAACGAGGCATGATAGTGGTGCCAGATGGATGGGATAATCTATTTCTGAATTTGTGCAGGTGTTTAACACTCTTCAATCCCATAGTGTCAGCTGGAAAACAGAGATACCTCATATGCCTCTTTCACACATGAACACTGGAGAATCTCTAGAGAAACTCCAGAGTGTCCGGTCTGGAAATGTCTCGGAGCAGTCATTAACACATACAGCACACAGCGGGAGATTTTCTACATGAGATGCACTCTCTCATCTGGAAATTGAACATTTGCTTTAGGCATGGGGGGTGGTGCCTGTGCAGTGCATACAGGAGAGACTCTGGAACATTCCCCGCACCATTCACACATGCACTGACTCTGCCTTCACCCAGATTCTTTACCAGAGCGTGAGGAGGTAATAATTCAGGTAAGATCCGGGATGAATGTTGTGGGTGGCCATGTTCACAAACACAGCTCCTCAGGGAAAAACCCAGGAATGCACATGTGAAAGTGGCAATAGAAGGCATTAGCACCAACAGTGGTAACACAGTGGCTGTCCACAGCAGCTTAATGATCGTGAACACTGTTTTCTGACTAGAGCTGTCCATGCAAACAACTCAGAAATCACATCTACGATCTACATCTACATCTACAGATCAATGCAGAATTCTTCATCTTCCATGGGATACAATGTATAAATCCTGCTGATAACATTATTGAACTAGGGTCATGTACACAGACACCTAGGGCAGCGGGCACCCACCTTGGTTCCTGGGCAGCAGTTGGGGCACTTCAGCCATGGATGCTAAGTGAGCAGAAAGTGCTAATCCTTCACTTCCCCTGCTCCCATTTCTCAAGCCCACATCTCTAACATTTAGGCCTGATCTGCCAGATACCAGGGCCTGTAATTCATATATAGTTCACTGGACACAGCCACAAATATATATAAATAACACTGACATTCTGCATTCATTGCTTTGCATCCACAGACAAAATGTTGGCACTACCCACTATGCAAGCCAACTGATGTAGCCTGTGGAGTTTAGCAGACTGCAGACCCCACAGTGTAGGAGGGAGGCTGGCCTCCTCCTCAGGTGGTTCCCCATGTCCATATCGAAGGGACTGCAGTTCTCTTTCATGTCTGGGCTACTGCAATCTCCCTGACGGCATGTGGTGGATCATTTGTCATCTGCCCACCACACACACACACACACACACACACAGCTGACACACAGGGTAAAAATAATGAATCAGTCAGTACTGGTGTCAGGTTCAGTCTTTCATGTATCACAATCACCTACATGATGCGTGATGAACTTATGCTGATCTGCACTTATGACCAAATGTACAGCGCTGATCACATTAGACCTTTGTTTATTTCTTTTCCACACATGAAAATATAAGGTCACCCAATATTAAACATGGGTTAGAGGGGTGTAAAACCCCCCTAGTGTTGAGCTTTGCAACAGTTAAACTGTGTACTCTGGCATGGTCAAGCTTCATAATAAACTCTGAGGATGAGTTAGAGTGGTGTTGGTGATCCAGAACTTATCCTCCAACATCATCAGTCATTTGTTCATTCATTGTCTGTAACCCTTATCCAGTTCAGGGTCACGGTGGGTCCAGAGCCTTTTTGGAATCACTGGGCACAAGGTGGACGCACCCCCTAGAGGGAGCGCCAGTCCTTCACAGAGCAACACACACCCAACACACGGGGAGAACACACCAAACTCCTCACAGACCCTGGAACTGTGTGACAGAGACACTAGCTGTGGTACCACTGTGCCGCCCACAGGTGACTGTGGCAAGGAAAAAGGTCCCTGGCAAACAGGCCATGTTTACTAATAACTTTGCCTAGTGGCAGCATGTGTAATGTGAATAATAATGGTCCTAAAATTGAGCCTTGTGGGACTCAGTATCTCACTTTTGTATGATCAGAAATTAAATAATTGTTTTTATGAATTGAAAGTGATCTGTATGGTAGGAATGCCAACAAATACTCACAGAAATCTTCCAATGTCTGGTATAAAATCTTCATAGAGGAGGAATCATAGTGGACAAACTCCAGAAGAACTCTAGTAGATAGTATACAATTACATATTTTTATGCAATGTGTACTGCCTCCTAACCACTGTAGTTGGCATTATCTTAGACGTAACGTATGATGCTGATTGACTCTATAGCTTAATACGGTTTTATTGCATATTCATAAATTGTGAAGTCAACAACACTACCACACTTTACCTGCAGTGTATCAGTGAGCCAGAACCCTTTAACCTGGTGGTGCTCTTTTGGTTTCTGCAGGGCAACAGGTGTTGTAGCAGGTCACTAAATTTCAGTAAAGATCAGTCAACCAGAGTTTACCCCATTACCAACGCTGCAGAACTTCAGAGTGTGGCTGGCTGCTCTTTTGTTTCGTTATTAGCTTTTTTAAATTGCTCTTCTGCGATTGTACAACAAATTTAGTGTTGAATATGTGGCTCAAGATCTAGAGCTAACATCATATTTAGCATCTTAGTATTAATATTTTCCATTTCTGTGGTTATGGTGGTTACAATTGCATTTAAAGTGAAAAAGGTCATCGAATTTGACCAAGAAGCCCAGCCCTTGCCTTTATATTACAATCAGAAAGTGCCTAATCACACAGTACAGATGAGCTAGTTATTGCAGGCACATCTTGGCAGTTTTATCGCCCTCTTCAGGTCATAATTAATGCCACTTTAATGTGATGTGACATCCAGCCTGTTGCTCTACTGGCTAACGGTGGGTAACTAGGTGTTGACTGATGCAGAGGCTGTCACTCAATCATCAACCCCCTTGGGCTCTTTGTCTACACAGCAGAAAAGAAGACAATTTAAATATCTTATATATTTCCCAGCTTTAAATAAATACATACATTTAAAGAACTATGCAGGGATATCAAGCTGTGACACAAAAAATCTGCTGATGTTCTCAACGTCATGATGGATGGACCAGTGGTTTGCTTGAGCTTCCACAGATACAGACCCAAGGGCACTGATGATTACTGAACTCCAACCTGAAGGATAAGGGTGACCTTGCCCTTAAGTGAGGGATTGCCTCACACCCTGTGGAACCTGAACAACCAACCTGGAGGGACTACTTCTAACTCACCAATGTTGGAAAATGTTTTGGGTTGGTTTGACTTTAAGAACTGATGCTCTGCCAAGAACCAAACCTTGGGTTGTCTCGCTTTGGACCTTTTCAAGTTCCTTGAGGTCCCTGAGGTTGAGGTGACAATGAAGTGGCCAATCCAGACCTTGACATGACAGAACGTGTTTGGGATTATCTGGATCCATCCATCAATCCATGCATTATCTGCCACTTATCTGGCTCTGGGTCACAGAGTTCGAGCAAAGAAGCTCAGACCTCCCTCTCCTTAGCCACCTCTTCCAGTTCTTGGTAGATAGTGAGGTGTTCCCAGGCCAGTAAAGATTTTTATTCTCTCCAGCATGTTCAGGGTCTTCCCTGGGCTCTGCCCTCCATGGAACATGGCTAAAAATCTTCAACAGAGAGGCGTCTAGGAAGACAGGACTATCTCTCGCAGTGGGATAAGTGTTTAGGGTTGGGACGTAGATTGAATGGTAAACCAAGAGCTTTGACAGCTCTTCGTTACCACAACGGACCCGTACACAGTCTGCATTATGGCAGATGCCGCACTGATCTTCCTACAACCTCCCACTCCATCTGGATTGTGAGAAACAGAAAACACAACCAACTTTTAAGACTGATCTTTGGAGGTGTGGAAGAATACGTCTGAAGACTTAATAATCCGAGAGTATTTATCATCGAATCACTGCGAGGTTCTCTGCTGTGTGATGAGTTTTCTGCTGATCACTTAAACAAATCCTGCCACAGGCACCTTATTCTTCACTGTTTTTATAAAAAAAAGGCAAATGTCAATAGCAAGCAGCTGGTAGCAAACGGAAGTCTCTCATTCGCTCACTGAAGGCAGGCCTCAAGGGGCCATCCAATAAAACCCTAATTAACTCCGACTAATGAAACTACAATGACTTACCGCTTCCTTTCTCCTGCGTTTCAGCTCCTGTCTGAGGAAACGCCTCTCAGGAAACACACACACACACACACACATTCATATATATATATATATATATCCATCCCTCCCCCACTGAAAGGAGGCTTTAATTACTGGGACATCTCCTGGATAAAAAGTGCAGTCAGGCATTGCTGTTTTTCCCTTCAGCGCTGCTGAGCTTGTAAAAGGAGCATCTGTTTTATTTCAGCTCAGCCCAGAATAGTCCAGAACCGGCTGTGGACCGAGCCGTAAAATTTTAATCGCAGTTAATCTAGAACAGTTTTTAATGTTGCTTGAAACATACAACAATTTCCTAGCAGACCCTCCTGGGGTTATTTCTACTTCAGAAGTTGGGATAATAAACGAATGAATGAAAGATAGCCATTGATGACCACTTCTACATCACTTTCATTGACCCTCAAAGCACTGGCTCTGTTTTGGATTTTGAACCTAATTTTGAACCGTTCGCCATATTTCCTCCAACAAAAATAGGTTCTGGAGCCCGTAAAGTTTGTTCGCAGTGGGAACTGAAGAATAGTACGTTTTTCAACACGAACCGTGACTTCATCTGTGGGTGTGTCTAGTTACAGGAGCAAGGAGAAATCTACTCACTTCTGCTGACTGCCACTGTGCAGCGCCCCCTGCTGATGATGTGTTCTGTGACGTATCCTGGGTTCCACAAAAATGTGGCTGGTTCGCTGAAATGCACCAAGGTTCTTATAAACTGGAACGTATTTTGGTGGAAATGGACAGACAGTGACACAGAGATGTTTTTGAATATTTCCTATCCTCATCCAAAAGTTACATAGTGCTGTTTCTGTAGCGCTGAGCCTGAAGTAGTATTGACAGAGGGTCTGTTCTCCCGATTACAGCTGTAGATCAGTGGAGCATCGCAATGATTATGAAGCAGTAATTTAAAATAAAAACATGTAATTGTAAATTTCATTCCCTTTCTCCACATGTAAAACTCAACCTGTCTGAACAGGGATAAACACAGATTCAATCGGGATTAAAATCACTGAGGTGCTCTGTTAATATTTACAATATTCCAGCTCCCGAAGTACAGCTAATCCCCTCCCGATACGGCTCCTGAGACTCATCTCTGAGTCCCGCTCTCTTACCACACTCTGCCTTCTACGAACCCAGCACAATAACGGAATCACACGAGAAGCAATGCCAGAAACGCAGATCAGTGTCTGGAAAAATGGGAGGTTTGGAAGTGCTTTCCTAGCTCTCCTCATTACTCCGCATATCTGAGTGGAACACATTCGCAACAGGGGAAATCCCTCAGTCCTTTCATGCTCAGGACTTGATCTTTTTTTGCAGAAGAAACAAACAGCAATAAAAGAAGAACATCCCCTGTGCTCACATCAGCAGTTCTTCTGCGGTTCCTGAAGGCCTTGCTTATCTAGAGCAGAAGGGTCAGGTCAGAACCTGCTCGTCCTACATTTCTCCTGAACTGAAGGGTATTAATGGGTAGTGTGTTCCCTCATTGCTGCAGTTACATCCTCTACTCTTCCAGGAGGGATTTACAACAGGTTTTGGAACATTGGTGTGAGGATTAGATGGCTTTCAGCCGCATAAACATCATCGATTGTGAGTTCTGAATCACAAATATCACTCCAAGTCATAGAAAAGACACTGAATGATACCCAGGCACTACATAAGATAGTAGATTTATAACCCTCTGGGTGAGGCTTGGCACTGATCATGGGGATCATAGGCTCATGTGCAGCTGCTCCAGAGCTTCTCAGATTGCTGCTTTACTATGGAGATTGTGGAGCATGCACTTCTGAACTTCTGTGTTGACATTAGGAGCATGTTAAAGTAACAGACTTAACTCAAGTGGCCATAAATATGTGGACATTTTAGAGTATTTCTGTGGTGTTCATGGGAATGTGTATTTGTTTTCATACATTTTGAGGACTAAAGACAGTGATCTCTGCATGCGTCTGAAAGCTGATGCAACGAAACTGCTTCATGTTCTCCTCCAAGCGTGTGGAGCTGTCCAGTCACACTGCCTTCACAGCAGTGGTGTGTGTTTTGGGAAGAAGCAGAGGCTGGACTTCACCCCCGCGCTGCTGGGTGACATGGTGTTACAGTAAAGACTGAACTAGTGAGTCACATTAGCCACAAATGAATTTGAGGAAAATACAACAAAACTCTCTCTCTCTCTCTCTCTCTCTCTCTCTCTCTCTCTCTCTGTCTCTCTCTCCTCTCTGTCTCTTTCTTTCTCTCTGTCTGTCTCTCTCTCTCTCTTTTTCTCTTTCTCTCTCTCTCTCTCTCTCTTTTTATTTAAATACATTTATATATCCTCAGTGTTTCACAGGGTTTTAATTCATTTGTAAATCTAAAGTGTGCAAAGGTGAGGTAAACTGCAGGAGCAGAGAAATATGAGAACAAACGTAAAACAGAGAAAACAAAAGCATGGAAATAAGACAAATGAGAAAAAAAAAACTGAGTTGAAGAAAGAAATAAGACAAATGAGTGAAAACCAAAGTGGAGAAACAAGGGAACCGAGCAAAAACAAAGAGCTTATAATAAACCAACTCTCAGGTGCAATGAATGACTGCAATAAGATGAGGTTTCACTGTTGCGTACTGTCTTCTCCTGACCTTGCTGTGTGTCTGAGGGACAGTGGCTCTTACTGTAGTAGGACGATCCCTGGGGACAGTTCGGCCTCTCACTGTACTCTAATTAAAAGACTCAGCCTTGAATGCCCCTATTTTAAGTCCTTCAACAACACCACCACAGGCCGAACAGCACCTGCTGTCTACTGCTAGGCTGGACAGGGCTAACAGGCACATCCTAACATCAGCAGGTGAAGGTAGAGAAAGGAATGCTGGGAAATGTAGTCTCTGAGATTTGTGAGGAGGAGCTTTCTGTGAATGTGTTTTTATTGCTGTTAGAAGGGAGGAGTAAATCAAGCTTTAGAGTGAAACATTGCAATCAGCTGCAAGAGGAAAAAAAAAACACTGATGGTGAATAACATTATATATCTGGTAACAGCGCCCCCTGTTGAGGGCGGGGGTAGGGCCACACTGTGACAGTCTTGTGGGGTGCTCCTGGTGTGCAGTGGTCAGTACTGACCAAAACGGTCAGAGGAAGGATGACCACAAACTGCTGAAATGTAAATGCTGACTCTGTCAGAACAGACAGACAGACACACACACACACACACACACACACACTGCCCAACCTCAACCAGTGACACTGTAAACATACCATGGTTAACTCACATCATCTGCCAGTGGTTTTTAATATTGTGGCTGAATGGTGTATATTTGTTGAAAACATGAATATGTATTTTATTTATATATCTACTTTTTTTATGTTTTGTAGCACATTTATTGTTTGTCCGGGAAAAAAAAACCCTTTGTATTGCAAGTTAATATTTTGTAAATAAATTGAATAAACTGATTATTTATATATTCTAAAGTTGCTTTAGACTTGTACCGGAAATGCTGTCATCACTGTAACAAAAAATGAAAAATCCACAGAAGTGTTTTTATCAGCACTGAGAAGTGTTTCATTTCAGCGTTTCACAAAAAGAGAATAAAAATAATAATTAAACACCCAAAAAACTCCAAAACAGAAAACCTTAAAAACTGCTTTCTGGCCTTTTCCGTGCATGCAGCTGTTTCACAGCCCATTTCACATCTCGCCTTTTGGGTTGTGCTCCTGAAGGTCACAGCGTGCTCAGTTTATCTTGTAAAGACAGACTGGGTTTGTTTTCCTCTGGTGAACTGTTCCGGAGTCAGTCCATCGAGAAGTAACATAATGTAACCTTATAGCAGTGCTACCTAAAGACATAAAGCATGTCGATTGCAGGAGCCAGCCACAGACATCCAAGCAGAGTAAACATAACCTCCGCCCCTCAGGGACACTATAAATTGACCTCTGACAGGTCCACACCGTCTGGTCTCACTCCACCAATCACAGCAGGATGCTTTTGAATCCACGGTCCAAGATCTTCAAGAGCATGAGGCTGAAAGTGCCACCAGTTTCCTTCATCGCTACGAATGGTCTGGGCTTATTCTTAAACATGAGGCTGTAGTTCAGCGAGCTATGACAGAAGGACAATCCAGAAAAAAAATAGAAACACGGTGGGAATCCTTGGTTACAGCTCCACGTGGGGTAATTACTTTTTATTTCACGTGAGGTGATTAACTTTGAAACAGTGCTGCAGTGCACACACACATCCCCCTCCCTTCGGTATGAAAGGGATATCCTCAAGATAAATTAGTGATGATCACATCTGCGCAAAAAGCAAAGCCAGACGTATAAAATATTCACACTGCAACAGACAAATTATAACAGACGTTAAAGAAGATCAGCACTAGAGCGATGCCTTTCCCATCTGTGGAAATCCGCGGGAATCTGCTGATGACTGTGGTGGCGTCAGCGATTAGGAACTGCAAATTAAAACAGTGCATGTAGCTGTTAAAAATGGACCAGTGCTTCCAAGCTGAAATACTGGCCACCACCGAGAAGGATGAAGCATGCATGAGGGATTTTGCACGTCCCTACAGAAAAGCATTGGCCATACACACACACACACACACACACACATCAGCTGCCAACCCCCAACCTCAATGGGAAAATCAATCTACACATCTGCACGCTCATCAAGCAGCTGAAAGCATATCATGAGCACAAAATACAAAACCAGAAAGGTGGATAGGGAACAAAATAATGCACAGAACCTTCCTCCAAGTTCATCCATTCAAAGGAAAGGGTCGAGGGTCTTATAGCAAGAAGATTCAAACAGGGAATCACCTTCCTTGTGAGCATCTTCTTTGCAGACTTGCTGAAGCAGCCCTGAGCCAGCACAGGAATCCATCCCCCGCTAACCATGGTAACCAACACCTTGCTGAAGGCAGCAAACCAGAGAGAGAGAGAGCAGAGGACAGCAGGAGCCACAGGGAACCCAAATTCAATCAATTGCCATGGCACCTGCCGCTATGGTGACAACAGCGCCTTGTCATTTTCCCAGGCAAGTCCTATTCTTTTCAGCCTTGCACCAAGACCCCAAGACCCTAACTCCTGCCTCTACCTCCCCCCAAAACAGTCCATTCACAGTCCATTTCTGCCTCTCATTCTGGTGATCCACAACACATTCTTTTGTCTTGCGTGAGAGCAATTACCTTAGCAGATGACGGACAGCGTGCTCCCTCCTGCTCCGTCACGAAAGTCAGGAAGAAGAACAGCCAGCTCTGCAGGGATCCCCCAGAGACGCCCGGGGCTGCGGCTAACACGGCACAGCCCAGCGCTCACAGACGCCAGCCACTATACGAGCAGCGGCAGCAGCAGCAGCAGCAGGGGATGGGAGGGGTAGAAAGAGAGAAAGAGAGAGAGAGAGAGAGGCATAGAGAGGAAGGTAGTGAAAGCCGAATGAGAAGGAGGGGGTTGCTCATTCTGAGGCAGCCAGGAACATTACATCATTGCTCTGCGCTCCTGAGGAGGTTGGGCTGGGGAGAGAGGGAGCAGGAGGCACTCCCCTTTTACACCTTCCCCCGGAGAAGCGCAGGGCTGCTGCTGCCGATGCCGCTGCAGCTCCAGCAGACCGTAAAGCACATCGAAAAGCACCTTGGAACGTCAATCAAGCTCCGCCGGGATGCGCGGCAATGCAAAACGACTGCAGATGGAGTGTGCTGGTCGAGTCATGCTGCTCAGTTCTGCAGCTTCAGAGCCTTGACAGAAATCACGGGTGGCAGATGCCAAAAACTCTGGCATGAACATGACGTCATTCAGGTAGAAATAGTGAACGGATTGTGCTTATTTATCAGATCAAGGCTGAGCAAAGAAACCGCAGACATTGCCTGGGATCCTCTGATCTTGAGCATTTGCAGGTTGTGGTAACGGTGGTCATTTACACACCTGTCAGTTTGTTACCACAAAAAAGAGTCAGTGGACCATACCCTGTTTACAACAGCCTCTCAGACTGGGAGTCGTTTTGGGAGAACTGCAGTCACGTAGCGTCTGCTCCCAGTGACGCTGAGGTGCAAAAAAAAGTGTCCGGTGTGAAATGATTCAAAGGCACTGTGAATGACAAATGTGATGGTGACTTTCTCCTGCACACTGCTGTTTATTTGAGACCTATTAGCCCATGCTTGTCTCCAGACCACCCCCCCTCAGCACAGTGGTGTTCAGTAGGAGGTCATTCCTTCCGTTGCAGGCCTTTCACAATGTTGGGAACAATGTGCGAGTGTTTGAATGCTCCCAGGCTATGGCTGTAGCGTTGACTGAGGATTCCCAGTGTAGACTTTGACAGGATTGATGTGACAATGAAATCAGATATGAATCAGCAGGAATTTTTAAAACGCCTTTTGAGCTAATGCACCTACGTCACCTCCTCAGTGGATTTAGGAAGGTCCTGACACTGCACCTCGTGCAAAGCATCGCAAAAACTCCTAACAGGCTTATTACTATCGGCCCTGAATCTCTTTCATCAAAAACCACCACCCGTGCTATCTTCTGACTGATCTTCTACCCTCCGTCTCATATTGATCCACAGCAGGAATGTGGCTGGCGTAGGATGAAATCAATACATGTGCAAAACCAGGGGGTGGGGCTGAAAAGGACAGATGACACAAAACTAAAAATAAAAGTTACATTTGCTGTTATTGTTTTAAAACGGTGTACAACAAAACCGTGCCTCCATTTAACCCCTCCATGGCACACAATCTTGTATATGTGAATTGTGGGGACATTACATAGTCTTCCATTCATTTTGTGTTAAGCTTAGTAGCTTAACTCTAGCCATTACATAGATCCTAACCTTAACCCAAACTTAAAACAAGTCTACACCTTTAAATGTAATGATTAAATTGCGGAGACCAGCCGGAGAGCTGGAGTCCCCACAATACAAGTGTATAAACAGTCACACACACACACACACACACCTGGAGCAGCGGGCAGCCATCCCCAGCATTTGAGGAGCAGTTGGGGGTTAGGTATTTTGATCAAGGGCACCACAGCTGTGGATGCTGAGGGAGGAGACAGTGTCATTCCTTCGGTCCTAGGGTGTGAACCTGTAGTTTTGTGATATAAACAGCGTCTCTAGGTAGAAGAACTGAAAGAGTAGAGTCTCATTGTCTGTCCCTTCAGTCCCAAGCTGGTTGCTGTAGAGATGGATGAAAGAGGCACATTTACATTCCCCTTTGTTTTAAACCTGCTCCGTAATGAGATGCAGACTCTGGCGGTCCGAGGGAGCGATCCTAACATAAGCAGCTGTCTGCAGAGGAACACCGGACAGAGTCGGCTCTGTGCCGAACCAGAGCGGGCCGGGCCATGCTGATTTATTTGTGCTAATTTGACACTTTGTAAGAAGCCTCTGATTCATGGCTAGCAAAATCTCCCAGACAAATAGAGTGGGCCTGTTTCTGATGAATGGCCCTCGCTGTCCTCATGGGTGCTCGGTGCCAAAAGACGTGACTTTTCCCCAGTGGTGGCAGCTGTTGGTCAATCGGAATCTGCAGGAGCAATCACTGCCTTTTGTTGCACTGCTCTTTCGGTTGTATTAAGCAAAAACCAGCAAAAAACGTCCAGCCCAAAGGCCAATTTATTGTACACTGAACGGTCACTGGATTAGGAACACCTACCCTGTATCGACAGCCACTGTCCATTCTCTCAGCTCTACTGAACACACAGACGCATTTTATTATTATTACAGACTGTAGTCCATGTGTGGCTCTGCATGGGTTAGCCTCCCTTCCCCCTGTTCCTCAGCACTCAGGACCCCCACAGAGCAGGTGTGATGTGGTGGTGGATCATTCTCAGCGCTGCAGCGACACTGACGTGGTGGTGGTGTGTTAGTGTGTGTTGTGTTGGTGTAGAGTGGATCAGACACAGCAGTGCTGCTGGAGTTTTTAAACCCCTCAGTGTCTGGACTGAGAACAGTCCACCGACCAAAAACATCCAGCCGGGAGTGACCTCTGGGCAGCATTCATTGGGCAGCGTCCTGATTTTACATCTACAAGGAGGACCAATGAATCACACACAGTGTAGGTGTGTTTAAAAACTCCAGCAGCGCTGCTGTGTCAGATCCACTCATACCAGCTTTTAAACCACCAAATCCAGGTTTAAAAAGACTCATATGTAAACTTGTTTTTTAACTCTTGTGCTCTCCTTATCTGTCCAGTTAGTGAACTATCTGTAATAATAATCTACTCTATGGCAAACTGAGGCATAGCCAGGGTGTGAAGTAGATTATTTCAAAGACACACAGGCTGTTGTAAACTTTAGGATAGTTATGAGGCCTTGAGTACCTCTCTAATTATAAACTCTGAGACCTAACATCAACCCTGACAAGCATCCGACCAGAAGGCGGAGAAATGAGTGCACCTAACACTTTAGGACAAGTTCTGGGTGACGTCGCTCTTTAATTTGCCAGCTGAAGTTGTTTTTGTCTTGTCGAGATGCTCATGAACATGTCTGCGTGATTCCCCCTGTCCTGGGAGTACATAACCTTGATTGTGTTTTATTAACAGCCCATATTTATGTGACAGTGGCCATAAATTGCATTCGTGCCCTTCACCACATCAATCCGCCAAAGAACAGCATTGTGTGTGTACGCCCAAACGGAAGAGAAAGAAAGAAGCCTTGTCTTCTTCAGTTTGGGGTTTAATAAGTATGACCGAAAGAGGACGGACTCACTCTCTGTGCTCTTTGTGAGTCACTGGAAGCATTCGGGAGCGAGTGAATGACATTCTGACCACGCTGCCTCTTGTAGGATGACTGGAATGTGGAGGAGAAGTTGTGCCGTTGTCCGCCACATCCAAAACTCCTCTCCAGAGGCCGAGCCCCTGGGCAAGCAACGCTCCATGAACACAAACACCACTCCACAAGAAACTGACCTCCTCTCACATACACACATCGTGCCACAGTGAAAGTGTGGGGGGCAGATGTGGGGGGGGTGCATAGCCTTGAGATATTTCAGCAGAATACAAGGCATGCTGTTTTTCTTCCTGATACAGAAAGTGCTGATTTCTGCTGTTGTCGGATTCACAGAGCTGCAGCATCAAGGTTGCACTGTGTGAACAACAGCTAAATACCCAAGGACAATACTCGAATATTACTAACACTTTTCATAGAATTATATTTCCAAAAGAGCAAGACGTCATTTAACTGCTTAGATTGTAAATTAGAACATACAAAAAAGGGCTGCTATTTTTTGGCACCCACATTATCAAGGATCTCACTGTGTCAGTGCAAACAATCTCAGGAGGTAAAGACGAGAAGGCTGAGGAAGTCTAGCTAAAATGCTTCTTCAACTCCTTCAGGGGAACCATCACAGTCTGGTTTGGAAACTGTCCTGCACAGGACCAAAGACCTTCCAGGTGGTCACAAAATCTTCCCAAAATATCACAGGAGCAGCCTTCCAATCACTGGAGGACACAGACTACACCAAGGCATCAGAGGAACCTCATAAGGTCTTAAGGACACAACCCAACCCTGCACAGCCTCCTCACACTGCATGGTCCTTACTCTACTGGACTGTACTTTCTGTTCTGGGTCTCTAAGGAGAAATCTAAGGAGAGATCTTTGGAAACCACAACAACGGCGGCAGTAGCGTTAAGCGGTGTTTACTCATGGTGTATTGGTGTGTTGTTGTTGTTTGGGACTGAACACAGCTCCGTCATCAGTTCAGACAGATCAGTAGAGTTTGTTCCTTCCTTGTTGCAGCGTCCAGCTCTCGCTGGATTCTTTCGTCGGCCAGCGATCCAAGGAGCGTTTGAACCTCTTCAAAAGACCACGGCGTCATTTTACGAGCTGCCGTCGTGAGTCGGATAAAAACAAACGTGATCTCTGCTGCAGCTGGAGATTTTACAGATGGAGAGTTGGTGCTGGTCGTCTGCGTTGCGTGGCGTAGAGTGACGACTCTCTCTGGACGATCAGCGCTCTGCAAGGTTTACACGCCACGGTTTAGTCCCTACTCGACTCGCTCTGAACCACGAGAGAACAGCCACTAAACAAGAACCCGCTTCCAGAACCAGGACCTGATTCACCTGGTGGAGGAGGAGAAAAGATGAGTCAAGTAGAAAAGTGCCAATAAAGGAGATGGTACAGAACCCACTGCACTTGGGACGGCTGAGTCAGACTTGAGAAGGACAACCTCTGATGCAAAAACACTGTCTAGCTGTGTAACAGGCTCTCTCTCTCTCTCTCTCTCTCTCTCTCTCTCTCTCTCTCTCTCTCTCTCTGTCACAAATACACACACTGAGTTTGAACTAAGGTGTATTTTTAAATACCATTCCTGGTTCATACAGAATGTTTCAAAGCTATATTTGGTTAAAAACAGTAGTCTCTGGTTCCTATCAGCACCACTCTAAAGAAATCAGTTTCCCTTAAAGCACATGTTTGGATGGAATTAGTTGGAACTGCACAGATCCTGTGTTGGGGAACTGTTATAACTCATGGGACATCCTCTGATCTCTCTGTATTCTTTTTTTTCTGAAGTAATAAACTGTAACAATGCAGGACGTGTTTATCTGGAGGTGTTTACACATCCTTCCTGAAGGGTTCCTGATGATCCACAGTGACACCTATAGCTGACGCAGCGAGGTACAGCCTCGATCTTAGAGAGTAATTCCAGAAATGTAAAGGAGCCGCATGTGGGTCAGGCTTGACCTTCTGTGCTGAGTGACCAGGGCTAGCAGCGGTGGCTGGACCCCCCTCAGAGAGCACTTTACTAATTAAGGGGTCAGAAGTCACGGGCCGGCCCCTGTGTTCATTAAACAAAGCTTAGGCAAACCAGGCAGGCTGACAAGTATGTGTGTGTGACTGTGTGTGTGTGTGTGAGTGTGTGCGTGTGTGAACTTGTTTTGGGGATATGCCAACATATCTCAGCTCTTATAGATGTTTTAAAACACACACATATGTATCTACAGTCTGCTTTTATTTTTGCTAAAATCTAAAGTTGAATGTTTACTTTTTATGTCGAGACAAATCTAAGAAGCACATTCATTCCACACTCACACTACACTCATTCATTCATTGTCTGTAGCCCTTATCAAGTTCAGAGCGGCGGTGGGTCCGGAGCCTACACGGAATCACTGGGCACAAGGCGAGAACACACCCTGGAGGGGGCACCAGTCCTACACAGGGTGTCACACACTCACACCTACAGACACTTTTGAGTCTACAATCCACCTACCAACGTGTGGAAGGAAACAGGAGCATCCAGAGGAAACCCACGCAGACACAGGGAGAACACAACACACTCCTCACAGACAGTGTCCCGGAGGAAACCCACGCAGGCACAGGGAGAACACACCACACTCCTCACAGACAGTCACCTGGAGGAAACCCACGCAAACACAGGGAGAACACACTACACTCCTCATAGATAGTCACCTGGAGGAAACCCACGCAGACACAGGGAGAACACAACACACTCCTCACAGACAGTGTCCCGGAGGAAACCCACGCAAACACAGGGAGAACACACTACACTCCTCACAGACAGTCACCCGGTGGAAACCCACGCAGACACAGGGAGAACACAACACACTCCTCACAGACAGTCACCTGGTGGAAACCCACGCAGACACAGGGAGAACACACCGCACTCCTCACAGACAGTCACCCGGAGGAAACCCACGCAGACACAGGGAGAACACACCACACTCCTCACAGACAGTCATCTGAAGCTACATTCATGTCACTCTTTAATCATGCTCACTCCTCACTATGCTACGCTCACATCACTCTTACGTCACGTTCACGCCACGCTTCTCACACTCACACTACAATCATGTCACTCTTAAATCATGCTACACACTCCTCACACTCACACTACACTCAAGTCACTATTAAATCGTGCTTACTCCACCCTCACGCTATGCTCGCGTTACTCTAAAATCACACTCACGCAAAATTTGCTCTTCCACCTTAAATGCTGCACCTGAACAGCAGAAATGCTGCGATATTTAAGGTGGGAAGGAAAATCCAAGAAGATGTGAATAAGAAACAGATTTCAGTTTTTGTTGCTTCTCGGTTCCTCCTGCCACTCCACCCTCCCCACACTCGTTAAACAAAAATGTCCACCATTAGATTATTTCTGGAACCAGAACCTGCAAAAATATGCACATAATCCCTCAAACCCAGCTACTTAATCTAACATTCTCATTACATATGATCTTAACCTTCTACCTCACACTCCTGACCTCACACTCCATTCAGACTGAACAGGGCTGCGCGGGCCGTTCTACGCCGTCTGGGCCAGGATCACATCTAATCCATCACCTCCAAAATGTTGCTGTCTATTTGCTTTGGATCTTTTCATCCTTTGTTTCTATTTCCTCAGCAGTCGACGGCTGCCAGCGGCCCTCGGAGTCTGAAGAGGTTCAGATGAGGACGCAGGGAAAAATAAATACAACGTAAGTAAATTGGCCTCTCAAACTGAGCTGAATTGCAGAGGTCGATCGTTTCCGTCCCTGTCTGTACATATTGTTTCCATTCCACAAGGCTCTGATGATGGAGAGACTCTCAGGGAACCAGGGGACACCAGACAAGCACATGAAAACCACTTCATTATATTTAGGAAATCTTAGTGAGGGGAGTGTGGGAACTGAGGCTACGTCACTCAGCCTTCAGTCAGTTTCAAGTGTCAAAGCTGGGTGGTATTTTTTTGAAAAGTTATAGTTAAAGTTGTAGGTAACTTGTTGATGTTTGTTGACTTTGTACAGAGTTATTCCAGGTGGTTGTTATGGTATTACAAACAGTTCTTTAGTGTCATTATATGGTTGACTCTTTATGGTCCCTGGTCTCTGCTGTTTTTTTAAAACATATTCCACAATGAGTCCCCCCAAAATATCTCTAAACGGCGGCGGTAACATTAAGCGGTGTTTACTCATGGTTTGTTGACTTGTTGTTGTTTGGGACTGAACACAGCTCTGCTTCCAGAACCAGGACCTGATTTACCTGGTGGAGAAGGAGAAAAGAGTCGTGTAAGGACCCTGTGGTGGAAGAACGCCATAGTATTTTTTGAAAAGGTATTGCCAGGTCACTGTTCTCAATGCCCACAGTGAAATAATCAGAGCTTCCTGTGTGCTGAGTCTATTACCGCTGTAGAGATGATGCACACAGATCCTGTTGGAGGCGTTGTGTTTGTTTTGGAGTGAACATGAGTTGGAGCAGTGAGAGCTGACTCAGGTTTAAATCAACAATATATGGTCATTATATTCCTGTGTATGTGTTCTGTTGTTCAGTGTTACTGTTTTCACAGCAAAACAACCCCCCCACACACACACACTCCTGTTTGTGTGCATCTTTTAAGGTGGAATGGTGAGTTTGAGGAGAAAAACGGCGTGTTATTTGTACATACTGTCTGTAAGTGTTCATTCACTGTTTGAATTCCCACAGAAACTCATTTCTGACTTGAGCTGTTTAGTTTTGTAGCAAAAATAAGTCCCCCCTCTGGAGCAGGAATAGACCAACATCTCATTCATGCTTTTCAACTTTCAGAGTCTCTCCAACATCCAAATGCCTCCAGATGCCATTACTCAGAGAGAGAGAGAGAGACTCAATGAGACACTTAGTTTGTTTCCCATGAGTTAGGGCTGTGTACAGACACCAGAGCTTTTTCCAGCGCAGACAGAACAGAGAGCAGCACATGCTGAGGAAACATTCTCCGGGTTTTATAAGGTGTACTGGATTAAAATGGTGAACATAGCCTTTAAAATCTTGCTCTATGACCCATGCCTTCCACGTCTGAACTCCAACGCTGGAATCACCCAACGTTTTTTACAGCTAACCCTCAGAAAAATGTCCTTAGCATTTTATGTCCAACACTTTTCCTTTATATGGACAAAAGGAGACATCTGAAGATGCTCAGAATAAACAGTTCTTCACGCTGTCAGAGAATCTGGAGTAATATGAAGCTTCTGCAGACATGGCTTCGCCTCTGGCTGTGCTTTAGTCAGAGATAATTCAGTGATACTGGAGATAAAGCTGAATTATGGCCCTCGGCCTGGACCGTCCAATCTAGACCCAACCCTGAGGTCAGGTTCCCAGCATCGGACAAATCCTCAAGTGACATTTCACTCGGATCGAAGAGAAGAGGGCCAGCGTTACAGCGTAAACACAGCAGAGGAGTTTAAAGGGGACACCCAGAGGAAAACGTTATTGCTCATAGGTTGCTCTGTAATGGCTCAGTGATGAAATGGACATTCCCATACAATTCCTTAGGAGAAAGAGAATGAGACAAAAATGACACAAGACAGAAGAGAGATACAGAGGAGATAAAGGAGATAGTGGGCTTTAGTTCATCTGAGCACAGTTTGTGACTTTACTGAGATCTCCACTTTAACTCCAGAGGAGACACCTGTGAGATCACTGAGGTCTTAATCTCCGGAGACACGTTTGTGCAGCAGGAGACTTATGCTTAGGAATCTACTGGAGCTCACCATTTCAAATGTACTTTCCTCTGGGCACTGGCTCTGGACGATCACAGTGTTTTTATGTTCTTAGGAATGTTAAGAAATTTGTGGCCCAAACTAATGTGGGTTTAACACATTCTTCAGCGTCCTTAATCACTAGAGTGTGTGTGTGTGTGTGTGTTAAAAGGCATGAATGGGTTAAAGGCAGAGTCCAGATGTTGCTGTGCTGCTGTGCAATGAGGATTAAAGCAGGTTTCATGTTAAAACCATGCATTTCACTGTAATTTATTGCATTTGTACAAACATCTGCGTTAAAATTCAATCTCTGTGCCATGTTAGATTTGTAAAAGATGGGATTCTAAGGGAACAGGCCTCAGTGTCCACCATCAAAGTCCTCCCTTGATCATAAACATGTCGGGAAACAGCAGCTGGAGTTCATGTCATGCCTTTGAACTGCTAGAAAATGCCTTGTCGGATATTTCTCTTGCTCCACAAATATCTCGACAAGCTTCACACACACACACACACACACAGCTTTGCTCATCCTAGTTTACAAAATGAGCTCTAAATTGCAAGATCAAACAAATGTGCTACACATAATAAAGGTCAGATTAAAGCTGTCATACTCTCCCTCTTCTCCACAGTGGAACACAGTTCTGTTTCTTAGTGAAAAGTCTGTGTCCTGCTTTGGTCCAAACCCCACGAGCCCCACAGCAGTGTTCTCCCCCTGTGTAAACAGCCCCTGTTCAGAACGCACCTGTTACTTTAAATGATAATGAGCCGCTCGCTGTTCACCCCGACCCCGAGCGCACAGCAGTGAGGAGCGAGGAGCAGAAGCTCTGGTTTTTAGCTCAGTTCTCTTTCTTCTCTGTTTTTACTCAGTGCTCTTATTTCTCTGAGCTCGTTGTGTCTGTTTCACTGTGTTTAACATAAACACAACTCTCACATAAACATGGGACCAGTGCCGTGATTGGACAGACTCAGATGAGGGGGCGGGGCCATTCTAAAGTCTCTGCACTTGACGTCAGAGTGACTCCACACAGTGTGTGGGTTGGTGGGCTCCAGATTCACACATTAATGTTAACATGCACTGAACAAGGGATTTGTTTCTATTCTGTCTCATTTAATGGGACTTGAATTGGATGAAGTAAAAGTCTTGAGGCAAGTCCAGAGATCTGTTTGTTCTGTTGACATTTCTTCGCAATCTTAGAGGAATGTGAAGAATACAGAATACACAGATCCAGAGCATGTGGAACAACTCTACTTTGCAATGGAATGCCATTGACATACATTCATCTTCATCACACCATCGCAGCCAAGGCTTTTGTAACTCTTGGATGTTGTGCTCGGATCGCATTAATGTGATGTGTCACAAAGTCGGGTCATGAACATTGCGTTCAACTCAAGGGAACATGCTTGATGAAATTTCTGAATACTTCACACACAAGATCATCCCAAGAAGCTGAGCCAAGCTGCAGAGTTCTGTCTTTCTGCTCTGCATACTTTATCCCCCTGTTCCTCAGCGCTCAGGACCCCCACAGAGCAGGTGTGATGTGGTGGTGGATCATTCTCAGCGCTGCAGTGACACTGACGTGGTGGTGCTGTGTTAGTGTGTGTTGTGCTGGTGTGGAGTGGATCAGACACAGCAGTGCTGCTGGAGTTTTTAAACCCTGTGTCCACTTTCTGTCCACTCTGTGAGACACTCCTCCCTCGTTGGTCCACCTTGTAGATGTAAAGTAGCTCATCTGTCACTGCACAGTGTGTGTCGGTCGTCCTCTAGTCCTTCATCAGTGACACAGGACGCTGTCGGCTGGATGTTTTTGGTCGGTGGACTGTTCTCAGTCCAGACACTGAGGGGTTTAAAAACTCCAGCAGCACTGCTGTGTCTGATCCACTCTACACCAGCACAACACACACTAACACACCACCACCACGTCAGTGTCACTGTAGGCCTCCTGTAGCAATTGTGAATGGAAGTTGTTTGATGGTACAATATTCATGATCAGTGTAGACCCACCGTCCAATCATCACCCATCAATAACCCATGGCTTCCACATGTTTCCCCAGAGACAGACCTCAGTGGAACTATACTGAAGGGGGCACTGCTGGTTCTTGCTGATGCATGCGCTCTGTACTCCATTATCACAGAAGGGTTTGTGTGGATCAAACTGTATCGGATATAGTTTAAAAACCAATAGATGTTATGGAATGTGTCAGTGGGCGGTTCCTAAATCAGGAGCTCGTGACTGACTGTTTCTACTGGATGTTATGTGAGGCCTCAGTGGGTGGTTCTTAAATCAGGAGCTTATATCTGATATGCTGCTTTTCCACTGCATGCAACCTACTTGACTTGACTCGGCTATACTGGGTTTTCACTGTCCAAATCTGGTCCCTGGGACTGGGTAAATTTTTAGTCCCTGCTTGTGCCTGGTTCAGAGTGAGCCAAATAGGTTCTAAATATGACGTAAACTCCACAGATCGCTAATTGGCCAGAGAGGCTTGCCGATCACTAGGCAGCGCAGACGTCCAGCACCAACTCTCCATCTGTAAAATCTCCAGCTGCAGCAGAGATCACATTTGTTTTTATCCGACTCACGACGGCAGCTCGTAGAATTACGGATCAGCGGCTGACAAAAGATCCCAGTGAGAGATGGACGCTGCAATAACAACTCTTCTGTGAGGACTGAGGCACGGTGAATACACAATGAGTAAACAACACTGAACCGTTGCCGTTGTTGTGGTTTCCAAAGCCCGCTGTTCTCTTTAGAGACGGGGTGTTGAGACAACTCTGGATACATATCGTGGGGGAGCTGTGGGAGTGGAAAAGTGACCTGGGGGAAGTATGTAGAGCAGAGTCCAATCCAGCAGATGCCATGCAGTGGAAATTCACCTTATAGGCTCTCCTGGACAATATCTGTGGGGTCAACAATGGGCGGTTCCTAAATTGGGAGCTTGCGTCTGATTGGCTGTAGCTGAACATTGTGGGAGGAGTCATCAACAGATTGGTTCTAAATCATGTACTCACCTACACACAAAAGTCATTGCTGCTGTAGAGCTACAATAGCAGAGACACACAATTACTCCTTATAGGGTTTTATTTTGAAAGTCAGGGGGAGGTGGGAGTCTCACTGTGAAGCAGGTTGAAAACCCTGTACCACGTAGCTGCCCTTGCTTCACCTTGAGGAGCTGAAGATCTCTTCCAGCGCTGCAGTAGGTCCCCATGTCTGACCACTGAGCTGCAGATGCTGACCACCGCTAGACCATTCCACTCCTACCTGTCCTACCACCTCCTCTCCTCCCCCACTCCCTCACTCCCCTCTTTCGCTCCCTTTGCTGCGGTGTACTGTTCCCCGTTTCCTTGGCAACGAGGCGGTTATGTTCTGCTCTCCATTCAGCTGGTGTTCTGGTGCCCCAGAGGGCAGACACACACAGCTCGGCGTCCTGTCAGCCACACAGAGAATAACACACACTCTCTCTTGCACACATACACACAGATACACACACTTGAAGACTCCCACCAGAGCAGGGAACTGCACATTGGAGGACTGTGTTAATCCTTTGAACTTCCCTAGAATTTATAAACATCTGCAGTACGACATGCACTTCCCACATGAGGAAGAGTCCTTTTTTCTAAGCTCCTTGAAGCCCATCTAACACTTTAAATCCACTGTCCACTCAACCACTGTATCTGTGTGTTTTGCATGTGTGTGTGTGTGTATTCTACAGATCACAGACTACAGTTTCATTGCAGTCCAAACCCAGGCTAAAGGGACTAGCTTCTCACTTGCACCAGAGCCCACCCACTGACACTGCATTGTTTACACTGCCCTGGCAAAGCCACTGTCAATCATTCTGTGATTTGCCCCGCCCTCTCATCACAGAGCAGCAGCAGAGAGGGATATTTAGCGAGGCTAAACACTGCTTAACTGCTCTAATGTATACATAACCATACATTGAAATGTGACCTCTGCGTTTAACCCATCCATGGCAGTGAACACACATGAACATGGAGCATCAGGGAGCAGTTTGGCGCCTAGGTGCCTTGCTCAAGGGCACTTCAGCTGTGGATGTTCCTGGCAGCCGTGGGAGTCGAACCAAATCCATTCTGATACCAAGTCCGCTCCTCTAACCTTTAGGCTGCCTCACGTACTGCATAAAACACTGGGGTAAATGCTGATTATTCTGTGGCATAAGATCAACATGCATTTTCATAAACTTATAAACCAGTGGCTTGTGGCTTTAAGCCTCAAGCAGCAGCGATAAGCTCTAGTCAGATTTACCCTGGATGGGAGTGGGGGTCTAAATGAGGACCGCCGGTCCTCCTGCATGCTGCAGGCTCTAATAGAGAGCGCCGGTTGCCATGGCGACATATTAAAATGCTGGGAAGCGGGTGATGGGAAGACACCTTTCTGCCGCTTGGTTTCTCCCAGCTGGACTGACATACCGCTGCTCTCTGACACTTCCATTCCACCTACATTTCAGCACAGCACTGCATTGCTTCTCTTTCACATGGCTGCACCGCAGCAGGAGAGCGCTGAAGGAGAGCATATTGCCTGTAATCCAGGTTCTGCTCCAAAACTACTGACTACTGACTCTCAGATAAAAAACTAGGGTTGAGTCTTCCATGAAGGACTCTCACAGTCTGTGTTTCTCTTGCTGCAGCTGAGAAATGTGGGAATACTGTGGCCTCAAGGAGTAGAGGAGGTTGATATATGAGCATTCTATTTTCTATGTGGATTATACAGTCTGTGTGTGCACAGCTGCACACCTCTGTCCACGAGATGTTGGGGTTCCTCCATTTTGTCTTAACATAGTGGAAGACTTTCAGAGCACTCAAACAATCCCACAATGCACCACAAAAGTAGTGTACAACACTTGCACAAGATCATGTCCAAAATCATTCACTTCTCGCCCAAATTCAGTTCACTATAATAGTGCCCTATATAGGGAGTAATTTAGGGAATAGGGAGCCATTTCAGACACAGTGAGGAGCTCTTTAAAGGGTTAACGAATGATTCAACAGATGCGTGACCCGAGGTATAAGCCATAATAACTCACCTGTTCGACAGGATTATGGCTGTGTGGGCGTCTAATGATGACTGACAGTGGCGTAACCATGGAAACCTAAATAGTTGCATAGAAGCAGATGGTGAGTTTAGATCGGTGTGAAATATTAGATTATGGATATAAAGTTACATTCACCTGGGCGTCAGGTATTAGTGACACATCTGAACATCCCTCAGACACGGTGTACTGGGCACAGAGGATAACAACCATTATACAGGTTATAAATGGTTAAACAGGAGAAAATAAAATTGGGGAAAAAGCATTGGGACACTGTGGAAAACTCAGGAACTCTGGACAAGGCTGGACAGCCTTCCAGCCCTCAGATGGCCCTGCAGGAGAGACCGTACAGATGCCGGGGTCAATATAGTCACATGAGCCCGGGGGGGACTTCAGAAAACCACCGTAACTGAATACTGCATCAAGAAACTCAGCCTGAAACTGTATTGAATGTTAGAGTTTGTGGTGTTCAGACAGCGGACTAATGTTGTTTGTGGTGTGATTAGTCTTTTTTAGTTATGCTCTGAATCAATATAAATTAAAGTTTTAAACCACCCAAGGCCAAAAGACACTGGGGCTGTGTGATAGTAACACTACCTGCAGCGCCACCATGCTGTCCATCATTAATATTATCATTCCTCATGTTGCTGTTATTGTTGATGTTACGTATAATTTTGATCATAATTGAAGTTAGGTTATAATGTAATTTTGGGAGTAGGACCACACCCCAACTCCTCCACTCAGCCCTATATATACCCTGTGAGCTCACCTCAATTCTGTGTCAGACAAACTCACTCCCACCTCCAGCCTGTCTCCACCACTTTTTCTTGTACTTTGGCGTTGTACGTATTCCGAAGCCGCCCTGAGCTCCTGCCCATGTTTCAGCCTTTATGGGCGAGCCTTAACTCATATGAATTAAAAAAAAAAAAACAGATGCCACAGGCTGATTATAACAGAGCAGTATCATATGATCAAACACCATGTCACCATCTGGATTTGTATAAAACACTACACACACTGGACACTCGTGCTGCAGTGATTCTTAAGGTGTGTGAATGCAGGAGAGACGTGTACAGTGCTTCAATGCAAAAGTCCCACTAAGTAACACATTGTGCCACAAGACAATGTGAAACTACATCCTCTGAGTGATGCTACAGAGCTGAATGTTGAGTTAAAACAGTGTCCTGTCTCAGTGTTATCAGATAATACAGACCACGCCCAAATCACAGCGAGAAACAGCTTTACCACGACAACACAACAACAACAAAGACAATGTACTGTATTAACGAAACACAACCTCCATAATCAAAGCCATTGTCAAAGAACAAACATAGAACTCATAATAGCTTACCTTCATCAGTACAGCAGCTGCTCCCCTTGATGAATTACAGCGTACATTACATCATTCTGATAATCATTTGTTTCTGTGAAAACCTGAGCTAGTTCCTCTCACTGCTCCAGTGACTAAAACAGGGAAACATTAAGTTTTCTAATCTGTTGTTTGGGGAAATGTGTAAGACAAAGTTGCTCTGAACTCCAGCTGCTGCTTGAATACGGCACTGATGGCTAAGTAACAGTAGAAAGGTGATGTTTTAAAAGACTTTGCTATTGGATATCAGTTTTTTTTTTTTTTCATTAAACTGTAATTGATCCATGCCTACATGCACACAGTGTAACACTGCCGGGTCACATGGTCAAATCCCACCCACTACCCTCAGCTAGCCAATCAGGAATCAGTGCAATCAATAGCCATTAGATGTCTGTTTGACTGACATGTAAAACTACCAATCACTGATCACTAGTGATTTAGTGCATTGTGCAGAGGTAAATGAGGGTCCTGGAGGTTGTGAGTTCGAGTCCCGCTCCGGGTGACTGCCTGTGAGGAGTTTGGTGTGTTCTCTCTGTGTCCACATGGGTTTCCTCCCACAGTCCAAAAACACACATTGTCCGTAGGTGTGACATGTTAAATTTTAGTGCTAATTAATCATTTACCATATTAGGTCACAACTTCCTCCCACACATCATGCCTATGCCATCATGAGTCTAGTGATGCATTAGCAGTTTATCTAGAGATGCAACATAAAAAAAGCATAGCTATTGTTCACTTCAAAAGACACATTACATTTTATTTTTGCTAACATTAAGTATCATAACTCACTCTTACTCATCTCTCTCTCTCTCTCTCTCTCTCTCTCTCTTTCTCTCTCTCTCTCACACATGCACACACACACACACACACACACACACACACACACAGTGTAAAGGACAGCTGCTGTGTGGAAATGATGTAGTAAACAAATCATCCACAAACATGGAGATACACGGTTTTCACTGGACAGTGACTATATATAAAATCAAATCATAGCTGCTCTGTGGAGGCCCTGATCATTAAAGAACGGGGTTAAAGGAGGAGGGGGGCAGAGGAGTAACATAGTTTGCAGAACAGGTCAGGAACTTTAGAAGTACACACTGCCCAGTGTATAACCCCCTACATTGGGCAGTGGCGCTGGGGCTCCTCCGTGTTTATGCAGCATGATTAATGTAGAACGGGGAATCCTCGGCCTCAGAGCGATGTTCTGCACATTAGGCAGCGTGACTGCCGTCTGAACGAGTTCCCCTTCGCTCCCCGGGATGGTGAGGTGCTATTTGGGTTGAGGGGATGCAACACCTTGCCTTATTCTTAGCCCGGCTCAGGAGTGTGATGCTGTGTGAAGATCCCTGTGTGAGTGAAATGTCTCTATATTTGGCTGTAAAAGAGAGCGAGAAAAACTGCGCAGGTATAAAACTCCAGACGCTTCCAGAAGCAGTTTGTTGAGTTTCTGAACTCACTCTGAATGATCTTCCCCTGTTTCACCCGTGTTTGGTCGTGTTATGTATATTAAAGGTTGGTAACATCAATTCCCCACTTTCCGCAGGCGCAGTGAACCAGACGATACCTGTGCTGTTCTCACCCTAATGACCCTGTTTACATTCACATTTAAAACGTGTAGCAGATGCCCTTATCCAGAGAAACTTGCAATCACCTACTCAGAGAAAACATCCTACAGAGCAGATAAGAGACACAGGGAGACCGTAAAAGGCAGTGGGACACAATATAAAACACATAAACCCGTGTTTATGTGAGAGCGCAAAGACGCAAAGAAGGTTAAATGCAACAAAGCAGACACAACAATCGTGGAGAAATAAGAGCACTGAGTAAAAATGGAGAAAAACAAGACCTTCTGCTCCGCGCTCCTCACTGCTGTGCGCTCGGGGTCGGGGTGAACAGCGAGCGGCTCATTATCATTTAAAGGAACAGGTGCGTTCTGAACAGGGGCTGTTTACACAGGGGGAGAACACTGCTGTGGGGCTCGTGGGGTTTGGACCAAAGCAGGCCACAGACGTTTCATTAAGAAACAGAACTATGAGACAATGATTAATTTTGTTCAAGGAAAAACTCATTGCACATGCCTACAAACTAATAACACTATGATTCAGCTGCTCCTACCACCCCACCCATCACAGAGGAAAACAGCATGTGTCATGGTACCCCAGGAGAGTGTGTTATTATTTCTGATTCATGCTAATGCTAAATTAAATGCTTTGAAATGTTGTGAATGTCAGAGTTGTTCTCACTCCTCAATAACACATGGAATAGGGCATGAACGCCTGTTGGTGCTTTTCCCCATTGATGCTTTTCCACTGCAGGGTACTTACGCGACTCGACCCAGCTTTTCTCCTTCTCCACCAGGTGAATCAGGTCCTGGTTCTGGAAGCGGGTTCTTGTTTAGTGACTGTTCTCTCGTGGTTCAGAGCGAGTCGAGTAGGGACTAAACCGTGGCGTGTAAACCTTGCAGAGCGCTGATTGTCCAGAGAGAGTCGTCACTCTACGCCACGCAACGCAGACGACCAGCACCAACTCTCCATCTGTAAAATCTCCAGCTGCAGCAGAGATCACGTTTGTTTTTATCCGACTCACGACGGCAGCTCGTAAAATGACGCCGTGGTCTTTTGAAGAGCTTCAAACGCTCCTTGGATCGGTGGCCGATGAAAGAATGGAGAAGGAAGGTACTTCTTATCTTTCAATGGAAGTCAGTATAAAATAGAAGCTGCTGTGTTCAAATTACTGTAGGTAGTAAGTTAAAAATCAACAGAAATGGAGATTTCTTTTTCTTTGGACAGTGAAGATATATTCTTTGTAATAAATAAGAAAAAGACACACCCTTTGTTTCCCTAAAGAAAAGTAGAGTTAGGTCCTAACTCTGGAAGACTGACAGGATTCATGCTGAACCTTACCCAGATTGGGAAACCAGTGACAAAGCAAGTAAAGTCAGATTGCTGAGTTTAGGTTGTCAGTGTTATTTGAATGTGTTATTGCTTGGTACAGATATAAAGAGGAGATAGAGTTTCCTTTGAGCTGTATTCAGTTGCATTTGAGTGACAAATTAGATCAAGACACCCGTTCTGACCTTGCTGACTAACTGTGGAGCGCAATCATCCTGAGATTTATTTACTGGCACTGGAACCGTTCCTCAGAACCACAAACAATAAGCCTTTATGAAGTTTTGTATTTCAGTCCAAGTTTCTTACACCATTCACTTATTCATTTTTGGTAACTGCTTTATCCAGTTCAGAGCTGAAGTGGGTCTGGAGCCACATTCCCTCAATCCATTTTATTACAATAAATCCCTGCTGTCCAAAGGAAACTATAGAGAAAATCTACATCTTTAATAACATTACTACACAGCAGCTGTCCGTCACATTGTTTGAACATTGCATGACAAAAGGACCAACAAAAATACTCCAGAATTATTCTATTGACACTTTCTCCTGTAAAGTTACTGTTTTTGAGATTTTTATTTATTTATTTTTTTGACATTGACAAAATGTACGATATACACTGATCAGTGTACAGGTTGCCTTTGTGTCGTACAAAACAGCTCAACCCGTGAAGACCCAGAATCCACAATCCTCTGAAAGTGTGCTGTGGTCTCTGGCACTAGAAGAAATTAAAGACTGGGTCAATACCTTCAACAAAACCGGTTCCTGAATAGAGTTTGCGGTGTGGTGCAGAGCATTATCCTGTTGGAAGAGGACACTGCCGTTAGTGAACACCGCTGGCATTAAGGGGAGGTCTTGGCTTGCTTTGTTTATGGAGGTGGGATGTGAAAAAAACAACATCCACAGGAACTCCATCCACACCCTCTTATCAGTGATTCGTGACTAGCCCAGATCTATCAGCATCTTCATCGCCCTCATCTCTGGATGCTTCAGGGCTTCAGTTGAAGGCTTCAGCTAAATATCAGCTTGGGTTCATAACTAGGTCAAACTCAGAAAGGGCAGGTTTTCTCTGGTTACTATACAGAGGGGACCTTCATGAAGAAACTTGAAATAGCATGTGATACCTGCATCTGTTGCATTCAAAAGAAAAAACACACACAGGGCAACAGCAACATAAGGTAAAGCATATGTCCACCGCCCTGGGACAGAGAAAGAGTCTCTCTTTAACGTCTTCAACACCCCAGCATTCATCTGCACCTTTATACATGCAGCTAGCTTCATCTGGGTACAGACAACTGATGGGTGGAAACGGGTTTCCATCAAAAACATGGAATAAAATGATGTAATATTTTGCATATGAAATAATGAAATATCTGAAGAGATAACCTGCTAAATGTTGCACTCCACAGGGATACCATGCATCCGACTTACAGTATATCTGTCCGTTGTATGGTTTTGAATGTTTTTTTGTGACATATTTTTAAGCTGTGTGGGAAAAAACACAAGTGATGAAACCCTGTCAGTCGACGTTTGTCGCTGCCCAGTGCCAGCACCAGAGTTGGCGGATGGGTCAACAATGTTTTTATGGGACAGTCATAATTTCAGTGAGAACATATTTTTCTTGCCAGACAAAGCGCAACTACATCATCTGAGTGATGCTACGGAGCTGGATGTTGAGTTAAAAGTGTCCTGTCTCTTGAGACCAATCCCGAATCACAGTGAGAACCAGCTTCATCACAACAGCACAACACAACAGAGACAATATACTGTACAATAACATTAAAGTACACTTTACATAAGCACACAATATTGCAGAACTGAAATATACTTATTGTTACATAGAACTAGGAAATGTATATGTGTTACATATGATCCTTGGGGAGTAGGTTAAAAAGAGTTTGACAGCAGTGTGACTAAAACAATGACTATTCAATGCTTTTAAGTGAATAGCTGGTCTGAACTGCTGCTGAATATGACACTGACTGCTGAGAAACAGTAGAAAGGTGATTTTAGGTTGTTTACTGTTATCAGCTTTATTTTCATTAAACAGATCATTTTCCATGACCTTAACCACACACCTTGACTTTTCTTGGTCGCAGAGTCTATTGTCAGCTAGCCAATCAGTGTGATCAACAGCCAGTCAGATGGAAAGACATGCAAAGACATGGACTTAAAAACATGGTTATGCAGCAGAAATAAAGCATCATCCTCATCTCGGTTGGTGCTTTTCAGCGTTTGGAGTCTCTTCGTTGTCTAAAAACCTCCAGATGGCGTTTCTCTGCCATGAGCAGAGAGAGAGAAAGCCTAGCACCGGACCTAGACACTTTGTTTTTTTATAAGTCAACATTATACTTATACACCTTATCTTGTCTTTGTCCTGTTGAGTTTTAGACACCAGCGACTGTGCCTCTGACCCGAAGTGTCCTCCCAGCCCTGGAAACACGTGCCTTGCTGCTGTAATGTAGATCCTGTGTTTGTAAATGACGGAGGAGCACAAACCCGTCCTATTGTTCTGAATGTGTTGACTGCAGGCCATGGGCCTGATCCGGTTGCTGATTTAATGGTGTGTCACCAGAGTGCTCATTAACGTCTGCACTCGGCTCGTCTGGATGACAATCGACTGCTCCACTGTCACAACACTGAGATTCGTCAGTGAAGATTTACAAGCAGGCATTTGCGTCAGGATCTGAGATAAAGACGTGGTTTTCCTGTTCCTGTGAGGGATGTGTGTCTCCTTCGTTTCTCACTGCTCTCTAATGCTCCCACTCTCCTCCATCAGTCAGATGAGGCATTAACGCCTCTGATTCAGGTACAAGTACGTGATGCATGCTGAAGCCTCTTGGGCTCAGAGCTGAGGCGTGGGAGCAGGCAGATGTGTCTGTAACGCTTGGGGAGAAACAGCGATTACACAGGCCAAGCACACATTACACACCACCTCTCCCCTGACATTAGTTGCGCAAGCAGCAGGACAGGAGCAGACCTGATCTGCGCAAACACACATCCATCTCATCACACCTTCAACCAGCTGCTGGCACAGCTACAGAACGCAGAAATGGAGCACTTCTCTCCCTTCTTCCCTCTGTTATAATGGAGGTTTTGATACGTCACATTCTCTGACATCAACATTTATCACTACTTTGCTTTTATAGGAACATTATTTAGTATTTTGACCTTAAAATGACAGCTTTATCAAACATCATTGTGATGATCCACTAAGCCGTAAAAGAGAGAAAAGAGCTTCTGTCTTTGCTACACCATGCTCAGCACTGCAGAAACTGCACTATGTAACATTTTGAGGAGGGTAGGGAACCAGCCCCTCCATCTCTTTCCCCATTAATTTCAGTTCAACGCTGTGAAAATGAATTACACTAGAGGGAGCCCAACAAGAAAAAAACAAAAACAAAAACAAAAACAAAAAAAAAACGCTCAAATATTACACTGAACTTTAAATGAGGAATGGATCAACAAGGAGAGGCCTGAATTACAGCACTACACAAGTCAGAGACCATTCATTCATCCATCTATTTATCCATCCATCTTCTGTAAGCACTTCATACTTATCAGGGCTGGTTTGTGTACAGAGACTATTCAGAGCAAACGGGAACGCACAATGGACAGAGCATCACACACTCACCCAGTCACTCACACACACACCCACACACTCACACACTCACCCAGTCACTCACACACACTCACCCAGTCACTCACACACTCATACACTCACACGCTCACCCTCACACAGTCACTCCACACTCACCCAGTCACTCACCCACACACTCACACACTCACCCAGTCACTCACACAGTCACTCTGCACTCACCCAGTTACTCACACACTCACCCAGTCACTCACACAAACTCACCCAGTCACTTACACAGTCACTCCACACTCACCCAGTCACTCACACACTCACCCAGTCACTCCCACACTCACCCTCACACAGTCACTCCACACTCACTCAGTCACTCACACACTCACCCACACACTCACCCAGTCACTCACACACTCACCCACACACTCACCCAGTCACTCCACACTCACTCAGTCACTCACACACTCATCCACACACTCACCCAGTCACTCACACACACTCACCCACAGACTCATCCAGACACTTACACACTCACCCACACACTTACACACTCACCCAGTCACTCACAAACTCACCCACACACTCACCCAGTCACTCACACAGTCACTCTGCACTCACAGAGTTACTTGCACACTCACCCAGTCACTCACACAAACTCACCCAGTCACTTACACAGTCACTCCACATTCACCCAGTCACTCACACACGCACCCAGTCGCTCCCACACTCACCCTCACACAGTCACTCCACACTCACTCAGTCACTCACACACTCACCCACACACTCACCCAGTCACTCACACACTCACCCACACACTCACCCAGTCACTCCACACTCACTCAGTCACTCACACACTCACCCACACACTCACCCAGTCACTCACACACACTCACACACAGACTCATCCAGACACTTACACACTCACCCACACACTTACACACTCACCCAGTCACTCACAAACTCACCCACACACTCACACAGTCACTCCACACTCGCTCAGTCACTCACACACTCACCCACACACTCACCCAGTCACTCACACACTCACCCACACACTCACCCAGTCACTCCACACTCACTCAGTCATTCACACACTCACCCACACACTCACCCAGTCACTCACACACACTCACCCACAGACTCATCCAGACACTTACACACTCACCCACACACTTACACACTCACCCAGTCACTCCACACTCACTCAGTTACTCACACACTCACCCACACACTTACCCTGTCACTCACACACACTCACCCACAGACTCCTCCAGGCACTTACACACTCACCCACACACTTACACACTCACCCAGTCACTCACAAACTCACCCAGTCACTCACACACTCACCCAGTCACTCGCCCAGTCGCTCACACACTCACCCACACACTTACACACTCACCCAGTCACTCACACACTCACCCACACACTTACACACTCACCCAGTACTCACACACTCACCCAGTCACTCACACACTCACCCACACACTTACACACTCACCAAGTCACTCACACACTCATCCAGACACTTACACACTCACCCACACACTTACACACTCACCCAGTCACTCACAAACTCACCCACACACTCACCCAGTCACTCACACACTCACCCAGTCACTCGCCCAGTCACTCACACACTCACCCAGTCACTCTCACACTGACATCTGTGAACAGTTTCACATAGTCACTCCACCTACCCATATGTGTGTTTGGACTGTGGGAGGAAAGAGCAGTACCCAGAGGAAACCCACACAGACAGAGAGAGAACACACCACACTCCTCTCAGACCCAGAGACTCCACCTGCAGCTCCAGGATTAACTTATTACAATATTTATTACATCAGTCAGAAGTTACAAATTAATACTACTTTATTTACTCTAAGTTTATTAGTTTTATTTGTTAACATCGTAAACTATGTACCAGCTGATTACATTTGAAATATTACAGCCATGTGGGACCTGAGCTCCGCAGAAGAGCCGCATTAACTCAGAACCACTTGTGTCTGGCGCCGAAGGCATGGCTTCTGTTTTTGGCGAGAGTTCTCGGGCCAGGACCTAATAATACACCGAGCAGACCCTGCCCTGGGAATTATTCTCACTAAACATAGTCTGGCCTGCCGCGCAGTGGGCCGAGAGGGTGGAGGGGGGCATCTGGTTGCCCCTCGTCACATGAACCTCCTTCAAAGACTCAGGGATTTGGGGCAACTGTTCGCATTCCAGGAGTGGAAACGTGGACAGGCGCTAATCCCTCAGCGTCTGCTGGAACTGCAGTCAGAGATGCCCAGAAACCCAGCTGAAGTCCTGCCAGGAGGAGAACGCCACTGACGGATGAACTGCAGAGTCCAGCGGAAAAATCGAATTTCTGATTGGATAAGAGGGGACTAGATTTAAGTGTAGACTTAAACACATCTTTATACATTGACATTATAATGGCTAAAATCCAGTTGTTTAACCCAGGTGTGCACGACTCCAGTCCTGGAGTGCCGGTGTCCAGAAAAGTGACTCCTTTGCTCACACACACCTGATTCAACTGGACATTTGCTGGATATCAGTCCTTCAGGACTGGAGTCGTGCACCTTTGTTTAACCTGTGTTGTTTTGTGTGTTGTGTGCTGTGTGTGTTTCCTCTCTTCTTTCTTTTATATGAATTGTGTGCAGCACTTGTCTTGTGATATGTGCTCTATAAATAAATCTTACTAACTCTTCATCAGTAGTGGGACTCTTTCTGGTGCCATATAGGAACTTTTTCTCTTTTTACCCCAGGATTTCCATGTTTTGGATTTCCAAAAGAACCCATAATCCTGTCAATTGGTGGATTGGTAAGTGTTTAGAAAGTGAAGCGATTAACTGAAAAAATCACCTCCTTGTCTAATCCGCACTGGAGTACACTCAGTAACACAAACAAGAAAAGCAAAAGCAGTGAGCCAAACCCATCATTAGCCTGTGTACCGGTGTCGTTTGCGGGAAATAAGGATTATTTCGCTCTGTCTGGGCTTCTCAGCCATGTTAGCGGGTTAAAATCAAACATTTGTTAACTGGTTAAATTGTTAAAGGAGCACTACATATTATTATTACCTTAAACACCACTGAGCTGTAACAGAGAGAATAGAGCCTCTGTCACTGCTAATTTGGTCTCAGCACCGCAGAAACCACACTATGTAAGTTTTGAAGGAGTGTAGGAAACACAGGAACATTGTAAAGGCTCATTGCTACTCCCTTCTCATTCGTAAATGAAATGTCAGTTTCTAACATTGTAACTGTCACAGCCCTCATACTTCTATGCGTTTATACATTGGTGTAGATGCTCAGCAACACATCCACTAGAGGGCAGTTCAGAGTCAGTAGTCTCTGATGACAGTAAAATAGTCAGAAAGTAAGAAAGAAAAGAGGAAAAAGGCAGTGGTGTAAATGGTGGTGGCCTGAGGAGACGTTAAATACTTTGCCACATGTGGACGGAGAATTATTTTCACATATTTTACCAGAGAAAGAAATTTCCACTTGAAATATGGTATACACTGTCCCCCCATGATTCACAGCGGTACTGCCCCGTTCAATGTTTAAAAAATTTCCAATATTTTTTTCAGAACTTTCTTCAGGCTTACTAGTCATCTACTATGTCACCCTACCCATCATGCACTAGAGATGCATGCATGTGAGGAGACTCACCCTGAGTCAACTTCGTCATTCAAGGCCAGATGTGGGCCATTAGAGAACTGCAGATGTACCACACTTGGGTCAAATGTTCACTGCTGTCTGGGGTGGTGTTCTTGTGTTTTAGGGCAGTGGCTTTGGAATGAGCACTGAATATTCAGGGTGGGACTTTTTCAGTTGGAAGCCAGTCGGGCCGTGTCTAGTCTAGTGTTTAATTTTTAAACCCGACAGGGTAGGAGAACATAGTGAGCCATGCTGTTACAGCCATTTTCCATTCCACCTTAAATGACCCAAAACTGTGCCACACACTATAGCCACCACTAATGTTTCTGAACCATTTAAGGTGGAACGTAACTTCAAGTATGAGCTATTCTCCTAATCTCCAGTTCCCTCTGCAGTGTGTAGAGATGACACTGACTGTGTTTTCACACTCATGACCCAAAGATATTTTACTATCTTTGTGGATCTACACGAATCACACGTCGCGTGTTTAGCTTGGGAGTCATATAGTGTGTCTGACTTTTGTAAAGTCTCTGTAAAAATTTACAAAAATAAAATGGTGTAGTGTGAGATACCCATCCATTTATAATCAGTCTAAGTTTCTCCAAGGCTTTACACACTGGTTTCTACACGTTCTCTTCTACTCCAGCTGTGTTTTTACTATTATTATTTCAATATATTTGGCTATTTTTTAAAATTACACACACTTTACTGAACTACCTCATAAAGCATCTGTGGGTTTACAGTGACAATGAAGATCTTAAGTCTTAAATTAGCCACGAAAATTAAAACATGCCATAGTTCTTGCAACAAGTTCAAGCTATAAATATACAGTATATGAAGGTGGGTAACACGCCCTATTCCACTTCCCGCTAGTTAAAAAGGACTAGCTGTGTTCAGACAGGTCAGGAAGTCTTCTCAGAAGAATGGCAACTCTCATTTTCACACCGAACCCATCACAGCGCTCAAAGTAAGGCGGACACGAGATGTGTTTAACAATATTCCTGTACTGTGACGATCACAAGACAAAATGATGCAGTCACTGTGTTCTAGGATCCACACTGAGGTGTCCCAGAGTCCTTAATGAGTCACGTTTGGTTTATCTTTACACACAGCAAAAGGATCATCTTACACTTTCTAAGAGGCATGTGGGTTCTACCCTGCGACACCGCCAAACTCATTATGAGTCAAGCTCTGATCATCAGCACCTCCAAACATGTCACAGAGATCAAGCCTATCGCTTTTCAAAGTCAAGTACAGAGCAGCTCTTAAGAAAAGGTCAAAGAAGACTCTCAAAGTATTAAAGCTTGGACACACCCTACACCCGAGGGAAGACAGTGAGCTCTCAAACATCACCACAAAACCATCCTCGTACATAAACTGTACACAATACACACAAACAAATTACACTACAAACTCCAAACACAATGGGCGATGGCGGATAATTTAATATAAAAGATAATATAAGTAAAAGTAAGACAGTCACACAACTGCAGGGTCTTGGGGTGTGTGTGAGTAAGAAGCGACTGTATCTTTTAAGGTGGAGTGGTGTGTGTGAGTAAGAAGTGACTGTATCTTTTAAGGTGGAGCGGTGTGTGTGAGTAAGAAGCGACTGTATCTTTTAAAGTGGAGCGGTGTGTGTGAGTAAGAAGCGACTGTATCTTTTAAGGTGGAGCGGTGTGTGTGAGTAAGAAGCGACTGTATCTTTTAATATGGAGCGGCGTGTGTGAGTAAGAAGCGACTGTATCTTTTAAGGTGGAGCGGTGTGTGTGAGTAAGAAGCGACTGTATCTTTTAAGGTGGAGCGGTGTGTGTGAGTAAGAAGCGACTGTATCTTTTAAGGTGGAGCGGTGTGTGTGAGTAAGAAGCGACTGTATCTTTTAATGTGGAGCGGTGTGTGTGAGTAAGAAGCGACTGTATCTTTTAATGTGGAGCGGCGTGTGTGAGTAAGAAGCGACTGTATCTTTTAAGGTGGAGCGTCGTGTGTGAGTAAGAAGTGACGGTATCTTTTAATGTGGAGTGGTGTGTGTGAGTAAGAAGCAACTGTATATTTTAAGGTGGAGCTGCGTGTGTGAGTAAGAAGTGACGGTATCTTTTAATGTGGAGTGGTGTGTGTGAGTAAGAAGCGACTGTATCTTTTAAGGTGGAGCGGCGTGTGTGAGTAAGAAGTGACGGTATCTTTTAATGTGGAGTGGTGTGTGTGAGTAAGAAGCAACTGTATATTTTAAGGTGGAGCTGCGTGTGTGAGTAAGAAGCGACTGTATATTTTAAGGTGGAGCTGCGTGTGTGAGTAAGAAGCGACTGTATCTTTTAAGGTGGAGCGGCGTGTGTGAGTAAGAAGTGACGGTATCTTTTAATGTGGAGTGGTGTGTGTGAGTAAGAAGCAACTGTATATTTTAAGGTGGAGCTGCGTGTGTGAGTAAGAAGCGACTGTATATTTTAAGGTGGAGCTGCGTGTGTGAGTAAGAAGCGAGCTGTGTGAACTCGAGCTGTTTAGTTTTGTAGCACTTTCCCTCTGTGTTTACTTTCATGCAGTTAGCGCTCTCCTGAATTTAGAGTCAGTTCCACCTTAAGTAATGTAACTGTAACAGCAAAAATAAGTCAGTGTTACCCCCCTATGGAGCAGGAATAGAGCAACATCCTCATCTTTTTAATGCTTTTGCATATCTGGAGTCTCTCCGCCACCCAAACACATCAAGGTGCAGTTTCTTGGCCATGGCTCAGAGATAGGGGGCTTGAGTGATTCAGAAAGAGATCAAGGAAGAGAGACAGAGAGAGAGAGAGAGAGAGAGAGAGAGAGAGAGAGAGAGAGAGAGAGAGAGAGAGACTGTACAAGAGTTAATACTGTATTGACTTTACTTAGCAGAGTGAGCTAAACTGGAGCAGTAAGTATTTGTTGTCCTTTCATGTGTCTCTATAATCATGTTTTTGAGAGTCACTGTGAGCCAGGGTTAGCGCCTGCTAACTGTGTGTGTGTGTGAGAGAGAGATTTGTTTTCACGGCAGTACTGTAAACATGCATTACACTCAGCAACAGATAGGGGGAGTTCAGGAGATAAAAAAGACACTTCTTGCATAGTATTCCTTTAAGGCCAATCCTCAGTTTGTGTCGTTCTGATGTGTTAAAGTGTCCTGGAGATGATGCAATGGGCTAATACTACGCATAAAGGGTGTGACTTTATACAGACTTTCACTTAAAAAACATCTGCCTGCGTCGCTGGAAAGGCACGCATTCCCAGTCACAGGAAACTGGAGGGTGTTAATGCACTGCTTATGATGTCAGGCGTTGGAAGGTGCCAAGATGTGTGTGTGTGGAGCGTCAAAGCTCTGTGAAGATTTTTAACCTTGTAGGAAAAAGTGTATGAATGAATAAATGCTCTATACATTAGGTGAAGTATGGCTTTATTCGAAGAGGAGACTCCATTCATTCAGAGAAGGGCCTGAAACACAGGCTCAAACTCAAACACACCCCGAGAAAACTCCGTCTGAACCCAGGGTCACTCACAGGATGTTTGAGAGGTCACAGCTTGTAAATCGCACAGCTCCGCCTTTTTATATGACATTATATGACAACGCTGTTGCAGTTTGGACTGTGGGAGGCTAACCACCTGGAGGAAACCCACACAGACACTGGGAGAACATACTCCCTCAGCATCCACAGCTGGAGTGCTCTTGAGCAAGTTAATTACAATTTTACTGCTCGGATGTCGTAGCCCAACACTCCAGGTTTGTGTGCGTGTGTTTGTGCGTGTGTGTGTGTGTGTGTGTAAAAGAAGTGTCACAGATGTGTTAACTGTAGTTAATTCTGATTAAAGCACATTTCAGTGTCTGTTTCAGCAGAGAGGATGCGTGCAATGGAACGCTGAGATGAAACGCAGGTCCAGACCCGGGAAAGGCTCGACCCGAACGGCCAAACAATTCCCAAACCATGAAACCCCTACCTTCCTAAAGTGAAGGCTCCTGTGGCTTTTCTTTCAAAAATAAAACCTCTGCGCTGAACTCCAGTGGGATGATGAGTGCGGGCGTGGGGCCCCTGGCAGAGGAGCGTGTCTGTGACTACTACACTTCACTACCGTGAGGAAAAATGTGCCATGCCATATTCTGCTTCAAAGGCCTCTATGTGGGTGCGGGATGTGGCCCATTCACACACCAGTGTGTGTAATGTGAGCCGCTCTGCTGCAGCGCTGCACTGTGAATCAAATACAGCACGCAGCGTCTGTGAGGGACACAGTGAAGTAATGCTCACGCTGTTAAAGCTGAGGATATTTTTGTTTAAATTCAACTGAGATGAAGAAAGTCCATGCTCCATAGCATCTCCAGTACATTGAAGGTCTTTAAAATAGCTTTACTGCATTCATGCATTCATCTTCTGTAACTGCTTCATTCTGTCCATAGGTGTGAATGTGTGTGTGAGTGACTCAGTGAGTGTACGTGTGACTGAGAGCATGTGAGTGAATGGTTGAATGTGTGACTGACTGGATGAGTGTGTGAATGGTTGGATGAGTGTGTGAGTGACTGAATGAATGTGTGTGTGTGAGTGAGTGAGTGAGTGGGTGAGTGTATGAGTATCAAAGTGACTGGGTGAATGTGTGAGTATGTGAGTGACTGAGTGAGTGAGTGACTGGATGAGTGTGTGAATGACTGGATGAATGTGCGAGTGACTTAGTGAGTGTGCGGGTGACTGAATGAATGTGTGTGTGAGAGAGTGACTGAGTGAATGTGAGTGACTGGGTGAGTGGGTGTGTGTGGTTGTGTGTGAGTGACTGGATGAATATAAGTGACTGGGTGAATGTGTGAGTGACTGGGCGAGTTTATGAGTAACTGAGTGAGTGGGTGAATGTGTGAGCGGGTGAGTGACTGGGTGAGTGGGTGAATGTGTGTGAGAGTGACTGTGAGTGACTGGGTGAGTGTGTGTGTGGTTGTGTGTGAGTGACTGGATGAATATGAGTGACTGGGTGAATGTGTGAGTGACTGGGCGAGTGTATGAGTATCTGAGTGAGTGTGTGTTCCTATGATTCTGGGGACGCTCCTGACACACTGTGACCCTGAACAGGATGAAGATGAATGAATGAATGTATTGTAAACATAAGGAATAACACTCAATACAGTCGCATGACTGAGACAAAGCTTGTTTTCACTGTCCTCTGTCCGCTACCGTGTCTCTCACTCTTTTCGGGAAAATAAAGCCTAAAGAAGAGTATGGACCTGTTTTCCGGGTCTGGACACAGTCACCGAGTCGTGCTTTGGAAGAAATCACTCTGATCAAAGAGCTGGACAGGGTTTTATTGTAGTTTAGGACAAACTCCTAATCTCCCAACAACAAGAACAACATTGTGCAGCCGCACAAAGATGGACATTGTCCCATGGAATCAACCTCGGAACAAAGAGCACACAGAACAAACTGTTTACACAAAGAACACAACAAAAGAGAGTTCAAACTTTAACTGGACACTGGAGTTTGATTGAGCTGGCAAATACAACCTGCCACTGTTCACCTGTGGCTCTGCATACTTTGTCACCTCCCTTTCCCCCTGTTCTTCAGCGCTCAGGACCCCCACAGAGCAGGTGTGATGTGGTGGTGGATCATTCTCAGCGCTGCAGTGACACTGACGTGGTGGTGGTGTGTTAGTGTGTGTTGTGCTGGTGTAGAGTGGATCAGACACAGCAGTGCTGCTGGAGTTTTTAAACCCCTCAGCGTCTGGACTGAGAACAGTCCACCGACCAAAAACATCCAGCCGACAGCGTCCTGTGTCCTGGGTCAAACACATTATAAACAATAGAGGTTTTAGAATAGAGAATTTAAAACTATGTGGAGGTATTTAGTAAAGGTCTGTGCTGAGGTCAGCAGCTGCTGCATGGGGATGACCAGAGCTGCAGAGGTGCTGTGAAAGTACAGAGTGGAGCAGATAACTGGTCTCAAGGCAGATGAGCAGGACAGTGTCCTCCAAACAGGAGGGGGGTCATTAACTCGAAGGGAGTAGACAGGTGGCATTAGTTCAGTGAGTGTTTATAGATTATAGAGAATGTGAATATGGTCAGAGTGTGCTGAGTGACTCCAACAAATATAACTACAACAGCCAAACTAAACGAAGAGAACCAGCAGGTAACACAGGCCTGAGTGCCTCCTGAAACACTGGCATAGACTGGTGTGAGCATTATACCCTTTGCATAAAGTGTGTTCACTCAGGCTGAGATTTACAGCATGAGAAACAAGCCGCAGAGACGCAGAGGCACGGTGACTCACTGGATGATACACTTTTGGCAGAAAGTGTGTCAAACCCCAGATTTCACATAGATATGCACTCTCTCACACACCCACACTCACACACACACACAAACCCACTCTCTGATGCAGGACCTTGAGTCTATTTTCGAATGGACATCCATTCGTACAGAGAACAATCACCTTATTGTCAACGCTTTCCTCAAGCTTCATTTTCACAATTCTCGATTTGACTTGAGGTATTTGCACCGTTCCTCTGCTGGTTTATAAATCTGAACTGTCTCTACATGCTCTTTCTCCCCCAGCTCTGGGTCCCGCTCTGGTTTTGCACGGTGTAATTAAACCTCCACGCCTGGCCGCCTTTTCTCAGCGAGTAAATCTCAATGCCTTTTGTTCTGTAAATCTGCCGCAAATCTGCTTACTCTCTCCAGCAAGATCTATCTTAATCTTGTTTTCACTAAAACACCAAATCTCCACACTGCATTTCCAGAACAACAGCGCAGGAGACGACAAGGCCTCCGCACTGCTTCCCAGAAGCTATGGAGGAACTTGTCCAAAACGTGTGCATTCACATTTACAAGAGGCTTTAACGTTCCTGCAGTTACAACATTCAGCAGATGCTGTTCTCCTGGGCGGTTTCTATAGGGTCCTGGCACACAAACCTCTGCTCTGGGTTTTAGCAGGTGTTGGAACACAGTGTGATGAGTTAGATTTCTGAGAACTGTGAAGTAAATATTAATCTGAAGAGTTCTCCAGGTGAGTCACAGGGTTAAATATCCCCGTATAAAAGGGGATGACCCTCAAGACACTGATACGTCATCAGAACACAGCAGCGCTTCATTCCCAGGCGACTAGCGCCGCTCTGTAGCAGCTCTGCACCAGTCTGCAGTGATATCAGAGGAGCTGCTGGACTTTAGTTACATTTAGGGCCTCATTCTCCTTCAGAAGAGTTCCATAATCAGAGATTACCCCCCTCTCCTCACTCTTCTGTGATGTGGAGCTCAGCTCAGATTCTCATTCTGAAGATTTCTGTTCGCACTTACAGTTCCACCTTAAATGCTGCAAAACTTTTAGGCTCCAGAATGCAATTGCTTCAGAATTTAAAGTGGAAATGTGAATTTTAACCTAACTCAGCTGCACCTCGTGCTGTTTTCTGATTGTTCTGAAGTAAAGGCCATAATCCACTGAAACTAAATTAAACTCAGCTAACACTGGGGATCATAGACTTTAAAGGGAAAAATACTGACATCTGTGGGTTACTTTGGGCACTGCGCAGCATCTCGCCACTGATAAGACGTCATAACCATTTTTGGAGTGTGATTGTTGTAGAGCCATGTTGCCCTCACACTTCACTCCACCCCTCTGTCCCAACAAGAACTAAGACCCCCACCCCTAGGGTAAACGGTGGGGTAAGGGTAAGCATTAGGGGACCGAGCATGTGAGTGGAGTAGAGTGGCAGTAACCTCTACTCCCCACGCAATGCTTTTTTACCCTGGCCTGTGGTGTAATAAATTACATTACACCCACCACCACAGGTCATTCTGCACAGCCTCATCTTGTGTCTGATTCACGTGTTCTATTCCACCACTGTTTACACTGTGGTCTGTTATTGCAGCTGCATGAACAGGGCCCTAATGAAAGTAGATATGGAACAGGAACCAGTCCCATAAGTGCAGGGCGTTCTCCACTATCGCCCCTGCACCTCCATTCAGTCCAACACAAAACACCGGGTGAGCCCAGGGGAACCAGCCCATCTGGACAAGAGTGTGTGGCCAGCCAGACCCCTCCCTGTCCGACCAGCAACACCACCACCACTCATGTATCAATGGTAGGGATCCAGCGACCAGAGAAACACACAGCTCTCCAAAGGAACAGAACAAGTTTTCACAGAACGATGACTGCACTGTCCAAGCAGATGGTTTCTGAGGTGCGAACAAAGATACAATACGGAAGATGATACGGCAGCAGAAGTGAATCAGAGGATCACAGTCACTGCAAAGTGATGCTCTAATCTTCATCAGCACTAAAGAACAATGACAAGGGAACAATAGAAACCCCCTGGGTTCAGCACAGTAGCCAGGCAGTGAAAGGGCTCGAGGGTGGGGGGATCAGGAGCTGGGGGGAGGTAACCTGAGTAAGAGGTGAGGAGTGAACAGGTAAGATCGGCAGACAAAGGAAAGAAAGCTGAGACGGATGACCAGGCTTCACGTTCACAGGTGTTTGTTCTCTAATAACAGTGATGTATAATCTGTTTTACTCAATGAACATCGTATTTCACTGCTGTTATTGGTCAGTGCAGTTTGGTCTCGTATCTGATTTTTTATTTCAATTCACTGTTAACCCTGTTAAGGCAAATAAAACAGGTCTTTCGTTGGAGATACAATTATTGTAATGCAGTCTTTTGTGCTGTGTTACACTAATCAAAAATACAAAAAGTGCACATGTCAATGTGGAGTATTCTGCACTGGAGACAGAGAGTGTGAGTTGGGATGCCCCTGTTGGCCAGCGATGAAACTGTAGACTCTATTTGCACCAACGTACCAAATGTTGGGCAGAAACCAGTTTCATCGTAAGCCAAAAGACACCTCTCAGTGACACAGATTTGGAGAGTCCTCCTGCTGCTTCTGGGGGTGAGACGGCTGGTGAGGACTTGGCGTAAAAGTTGAGATGACTGCAATGTATCCTTTAAATTATACTATTTACTAACACCCACTTTCCATCATCCAATCAAAACCCAATTGACAAAATGTTCCACCCATGTTTCTTCCCATTCAGACGCTCTGTTTCATTAGAAATACCTCACTTTAAGGAAGTAATGTGCATTGGTATTCATTCGAAGGATTGACTTCACTAATTCTAATCTTACTCTTCTTCTGTACTATTTCATGTAAAACCATGTCATACCTTTATAAATGAACTGTTTGTTGTCTCAGTTTATCTGATCTCAGTTCAGGAGCTCAGAAAAAGTAATGAACCAAATGTGAATAAGTAGCAAGTCCCAGTGTCGTGACCAGTTGTGTTACCAGTGATTCTCTTCTATGAAAAAAGAAGAGAAAGATTTAATATCTAGTCACTTTTATGAATATAACTCACTAGAGTGGTCGGAACAGTCACTAAATCAGGCAACAAAATCGCTAAGATGCGAACACGGTTGTTGGATTCGCCCAGATTTGGGAAAGTCCTGCTTCCTGATGAAGAGCACTGAATGAAAGATAAGATGTTGGCTGAGTAACTGACTAAGCTTTGATGACCCCACATCAAAGGAGGTCTGCCATTACATTGCCGTACCCACACAATGCGCCTCCCACCATTTCGACTGATCTCTGCACCCAGCTGCACTCCCTCTGCAACAGGTCAGAGCTGAAACTTTACTATCTCCATCTTGAGAAGTGTAGCAGCAGCTGGGGTAAATCTGCAGGCTCTGGGTTATCCTGGCTGCACATGAGTTGTATCATCGTGTTTGTGCTTTAACTTAAATCAGAAGTGAGCAGCAGGTGTAAAAACACCTGAGAGGAACATAACGGGCTGGCGAAAATTTGTAGAACAGATCAGATTACAATCAAAGCCAGTGAACCTAGGGAAGGGGGTTTCCACAGTGATCCACAGACCCTGACGGTAACTTAATATGAGCCGGGTCAGGTTCGGGATAAAGTAGTGTGGCTTTTCTTTTCTTCCAGCTTCATCAAACGTCTCTGCTCGAGCTACTCTTTCATGACTTCAAAGACAACACGTGCTTTTAGGTCTAGCACCTGCACTGATGAGTCAGGGGGCTGAGGTAAACCAGTGTCAGTGTGGGATAACTAAGATTAAGAGCCAGACAGATCTGCAGCTAAAGCGGCGTTTAAAGCAACATTCGCAGATAATTTACGATGAAAAGAACCAGATTTCCAGGTGATTTCCTCTGCTGTTCTGAACAGAGCCACTTGAAATTCCATTTCAGCGCCACAATAAAGCAAGCTTTTGGTCAGTGGACAATTCTCAGTCCAGCAGTGACAATGAGGGGTTTAAAAACTCCAGCATCACTGCTGTGTCTGATCCACTCTACACCAACACAACACACACTAACACACCACCACCACGTCAGTGTCACTGCAGCGCTGAGAATGATCCACCACCACGTCACACCTGCTCTGTGGGGGTCCTGAGTGCTGAGGAACAGGGGGAAGGGGGATAACAACGTATGCAGAGCAACATATGGGCTACAGAATTTTCCTATAATTCTATATATTTGGAGTCCCTCAATCCTCCACTGTATTACAGTGGCTTGGAGCAGGCTGTCCCTGTTTACTCTCCTTGTGGAGCCAGTCTGGACACTCCAGTGAAAAGGGTGTGCACTGGGCAGCAGAAGGTTGACTTTCTCACCCTCTTAGACGGAGGATAAGAATCAGAGGCACCCACAAGAAAGAGAAGAGAGGGTATTTGTGGCTGTTGGTCAGATAAAGGACGCCTGCGGGTCATTAGATTAATGAAAGAAGCCTTTACTGGCCACGGTGGTGACTCAGGCTAGTTAGCTCACAGGATGTGACACTGGGGACAGTGTCTCTCTGTGTCCGTTTGGCTGGACGCATGGCTTGAGCGTGTTGTTTAAACACACGAGTAGGAGAAATGCAAGGCTGTCACGCAGGGTGTGAACCGGGTGCGCTGAGGAAAGAAGGCCACGAGGGGAAAATGTAAGATGAGTTTTCAGATGAGTTTTCCAAAAGCTCCACCCAAGACTGGAAGTGTTCATAACACAAAACACATGAATGCAGCCACAGCACAGGCTTCGAAATTCAGCGAGTGTCTACAGCGCACTTCCACAAGAGCACGGCATGCCTGACTCACTCAGTAATAAGAGTGATGTTTTCTGGTCAACAGCTCCATTAAGTCAGGGATGAAAGATATTCACAGCTGATGTTGTTCCAGCCATTCATTCCCTGATGCTGGTATCAGGCAAAACATAAACAGCCAAAAAGGATCGACTGCAAGTCTCTGCCTGAGCCCTGAGTCCTTCCAAAAGCTGCAGGGTTTACTTCACCTTCATTAGAGATCTCAGAGGGCCCCCAGTGTTTCAGAGATGAAGCACAACACACTTACATTTCTCCTGGTGCGTGTAAAGAAAACGAGTCATCAGTTTAACACCAGAAGGTGTTTGTAAAGTATTTTAGTTTAATGTAAATTGTAAATCAAAATTCTAACTTCCTCTGTTCTTTTGTTGTTATGGTGACTGTTGTGTCATATTAAAAATCACAATTGTCATTTTATTAAACAGAAATGCACCTATAAACCCTCATCTGTAAATGGTCTAAACCCACACTCACACAGGCTTTTGGACACAGTATTGTCCCCAAGAACAGAACAAACCCATCACAGTCTTCTGCAGCTTTTTCCTGATGGAGCTCAGAAAGAACGCAGCGCCCAATAAACTCTTCACTTTTTTCACACGGCTTCATTTTTAGGTTGTTTTTTGTTGAAGAAAATGATGTCATTTTTAATACGACACACAGTCACTGTAAAATGAGAAAAGAACTGCACAGTAATATTCTACACAAAATGATTTAAATCTTTTCTGTACACTTAACAACAAACAATATTTATACTACTCACTTAATTACATTAATTACATTACACAAATATTACATATTTACAATTACACTTTCCCTCTCTGATTGTTTTTCTCTGCTTTTCAATTGTAATGGATCACTGGGAATGTAAAAGGCACTACATATGTGTAACATCACCATTATTATTATTATTATTATTATTATTAACAATAACAAAAATAATAATAATAATTAGTGTTTTTCTTTATTCCCACAAAGTGCTGGACAAGTACAGGGCAGGAGCACACTCTGGACGAGACGCCTGTCTGTTGTAGGACATTTTTTTCTTCTTTCTATAAAGTAAAACCTCATTAAGTTGTGTTGTCTCCCTCAGTGAACCAGGTTGTGCTTCATAGTGTGGGTCTGCCACATGGGGGAGCCATGTTTAAAACAAACTCCAGCTGTCGGTATAAGGTCCTTCATATCTGTTCCCAACTATGTAGAAGAATCACAAGAGACAAGGAACGACTGCACTGGGGAACACAGAGCAAGAAGCATGAGGCAGCTGTGGTACATCGGGGGAAGCAATTGCCTAGTGGAGACAAATTGGTGATAAAGCGGGCAGCCGTCACCCAGTGAGAGGAGGAGTGGCCAAATAAGGGGCAGCAGCCTAAGGGTAAAAAAACAAGGACAGGACTTTACCCCTCTGTGTGTGAGGACTTTACCCCTCTGTGTCTGAGAGGTTTACTCCTCTGGGTCTGAGACCTTTGCCCCTCTGTGTCTGACAGTTTTACCCCTCTGTGTCTGAGGACTTTACCCCTCTGGGTCTGAGGACTTTACCCCTCTGTGTGTGAGAGGTTTACCCGTCTGTGTCTGAGACCTTTACCCCTCTGAGTCTGAGGGCTTTACCCCTCTGTGTCTGAGGGTTTTACCCTTCTGGGTCTGAGGGTTTTACCCCTCTGGGTCTGAGGACTTTACCCCTCTGTGTCTGAGAGGTTTACCCCTCTGAGTCTGAGGGTTTTACCCCTCTGTGTCTGAGAGCTTTGCCCCTCTGGGTCTGAGGGCTTTACCCCTCTGTGTCTGAGGGTTTTACCCTTCTGTGTCTGACAGTTTTACCCCTCTGTGTCTGAGGACTTTACCCCTCTGTGTCTGAGAGGTTTACCCCTCTGTGTCTGAGGACTTTACCCCTCTGTGTCTGACAGTTTTACCCCTCTGTGTCTGAGGACTTTACCCCTCTGTGTCTGAGGACTTTACCCCTCTGTGTCTGAGAGGTTTACCCCTCTTTGTCTGAGGACTTTACCCCTCTGTGTCTGACAGTTTTACCCCTCTGTGTCTGAGGACTTTACCCCTCTGTGTCTGAGAGGTTTACCCCTCTGGGTCTGAGACCTTTGCCCCTCTGTGTCTGACAGTTTTACCCCTCTGTGTCTGAGGACTTTACCCCTCTGGGTCTGAGGACTTTACCCCTCTGTGTGTGAGAGGTTTACCCGTCTGTGTCTGAGACCTTTACCCCTCTGAGTCTGAGGGTTTTACCCCTCTGTGTCTGAGAGCTTTGCCCCTCTGGGTCTGAGGGCTTTACCCCTCTGTGTCTGAGAGGTTTACCCCTCTGTGTCTGAGGACTTTACCCCTCTGTGTCTGACAGTTTTACCCCTCTGTGTCTGAGGACTTTACCCCTCTGTGTCTGAGAGGTTTACCCCTCTGTGTCTGAGGACTTTACCCCTCTGTGTCTGACAGTTTTACCCCTCTGTGTCTGAGGACTTTACCCCTCTGTGTCTGAGAGGTTTACCCCTCTGTGTCTGAGGACTTTACCCCTCTGTGTCTGACAGTTTTACCCCTCTGTGTCTGAGGACTTTACCCCTCTGTGTCTAAGGACTTTACCCCTCTGGGTCTGAGACATTTACCCCTCTGGGTCTGAGAGCTTTGCCCCTCTGGGTCTGAGGGCTTTACCCCTCTGTGTCTGAGAACTTTACCCCTCTGGGTCTGAGAGCTTTACCCCTCTGGGTCTGAGAGCTTTACCCCTCTGTGTCTGAGGGCTTTACCCCTCTGGGTCTGAGAGCTTTACCCCTCTGTGTCTGAGGGCTTTACCCCTCTGGCTCTGAGACCTTTACCCCTCTGTGTCTGAGGACTTTACCCCTCTGGGTCTGAGAGCTTTACCCCTCTGTGTCTGAGGGCTTTACCCCTCTGGGTCTGAGGGCTTTACTCCTCTGGGTCTGAGAGCTTTAACCATCTGTGTGTGAGGACTTTACCCCTCTGGGTCTGAGGGTTTTACCCCTATGGGTCTGAGGGTTTTACCCCTATGTGTCTGAGGACTTTACCCCTCTGGGTGTGAGAGGTTTACGCCTCTGTGTCTGAGAGGTTTACCCCTCTGAGTCTGAGACATTTACCCCTCTGTGTCTGAGGACTTTACCCCTCTGGGTGTGAGAGGTTTACGCCTCTGTGTCTGAGAGGTTTACCCTTCTGGGTCTGAGACATTGACCCCTCTGTGTCTGAGGACTTTACCCCTCTGGGTGTGAGAGCTTGACGCCTCTGTGTCTGAGACATTTACCCCATCTGTGTCTGAGAGTTTTACCCCTCTGTGTCTGAGGATTTTACCCCTCTGTGTGTGAGAGGTTTACGCATCTGTGACTGAGAGGTTTACCCCTCTGTGTCTGAGGACTTTACCCCTCTGGGTGTGAGAGGTTTACGCCTCTGTGTCTGAGAGGTTTACCCTTCTGGGTCTGAGACATTGACCCCTCTGTGTCTGAGGACTTTACCCCTCTGGGTGTGAGAGCTTGACGCCTCTGTGTCTGAGACATTTACCCCATCTGTGTCTGAGAGTTTTACCCCTCTGTGTGTGAGAGGTTTACGCATCTGTGACTGAGAGGTTTACCCCTCTGTGTCTGAGGATTTTACCCCTCTGTGTGTGAGAGGTTTACGCATCTGTGACTGAGAGGTTTACCCCTCTGTGTCTGAGGACTTTACCCCTCTGTGTGTGAGAGGTTTACGCATCTGTGACTGAGAGGTTTACCCGTCTGTGTCTGAGGACTTTACCCCTCTGGGGTTTGAGGGCTTTACTCCTCTGTGTGTGAGACCTTTACACCTCTGGGTCTGAGGGCTTTACCCCTCTGTGTCTGAGGACTTTACTCCTCTGTGTGTGAGGATATTACCCCTCTGTGTGTGAGGACTTTACCCCTCTGTGTCTGAAACCTTTACCCCTCTGTGTCTGAGACATTTACCCCTCTGTGTCTGAGGACTTTACCCCTCTGTGTCTGAGGGCTTTACCCCTCTGTGTCTGAGGGCTTTACCCCTCTGTGTCTGAGGGCTTACCCCTCTGTGTCTGAGAGCTTTGCCCCTCTGGGTCTGAGGGCTTTACCCCTCTGTGTCTGAGAACTTTACCCCTCTGGGTCTGAGAGCTTTACCCCTCTGTGTCTGAGGGCTTTACTCCTCTGGGTCTGAGAGCTTTAACCATCTGTGTGTGAGGACTTTACCCCTCTGGGTCTGAGGACTTTACCCCTCTGGGTCTGAGGACTTTACCCCTCTGGGGTCTGAGGGCTTTACCCCTCTGTGTCTGAGAGCTTTACCCCTCTGGGTCTGAGGGCTTTACCCCTCTGCGTCTGAGGGCTTTACCCCTCTGGGGTCTGAGGGCTTTACCCGTCTGTGTCTGAAAACTTTATCCCTCTGTGTCTGAGGACTTTACCCCTCTGTGTCTGAGAGGTTTACCCCTCTGTGTCTGAGGACTTTACCCCTCTGTGTCTGACAGTTTTACCCCTCTGTGTCTGAGGACTTTACCCCTCTGTGTCTGAGAGGTTTACCCCTCTGTGTCTGAGGACTTTACCCCTCTGTGTCTGACAGTTTTACCCCTCTGTGTCTGAGGACTTTACCCCTCTGTGTCTAAGGACTTTACCCCTCTGGGTCTGAGACATTTACCCCTCTGGGTCTGAGAGGTTTACCCCTCTGGGTCTGAAGGTTTTACCCCTCTTTGTCTGAGGACTTCACCCCTCTGAGTCTGAGGGTTTTACCCCTCTGTGTCTGAGAGCTTTGCCCCTCTGGGTCTGAGGGCTTTACCCCTCTGTGTCTGAGAACTTTACCCCTCTGGGTCTGAGAGCTTTACCCCTCTGGGTCTGAGAGCTTTACCCCTCTGTGTCTGAGGGCTTTACCCCTCTGGGTCTGAGAGCTTTACCCCTCTGTGTCTGAGGGCTTTACCCCTCTGGTTCTGAGACCTTTACCCCTCTGTGTCTGAGGACTTTACCCCTCTGGGTCTGAGAGCTTTACCCCTCTGTGTCTGAGGGCTTTACCCCTCTGGGTCTGAGGGCTTTACTCCTCTGGGTCTGAGAGCTTTAACCATCTGTGTGTGAGGACTTTACCCCTCTGGGTCTGAGGGTTTTACCCCTATGGGTCTGAGGGTTTTACCCCTATGTGTCTGAGGACTTTACCCCTCTGGGTGTGAGAGGTTTACGCCTCTGTGTCTGAGAGGTTTACCCCTCTGAGTCTGAGACATTTACCCCTCTGTGTCTGAGGACTTTACCCCTCTGGGTGTGAGAGGTTTACGCCTCTGTGTCTGAGAGGTTTACCCTTCTGGGTCTGAGACATTGACCCCTCTGTGTCTGAGGACTTTACCCCTCTGGGTGTGAGAGCTTGACGCCTCTGTGTCTGAGACATTTACCCCATCTGTGTCTGAGAGTTTTACCCCTCTGTGTCTGAGGATTTTACCCCTCTGTGTGTGAGAGGTTTACGCATCTGTGACTGAGAGGTTTACCCGTCTGTGTCTGAGGACTTTACCCCTCTGGGGTTTGAGGGCTTTACTCCTCTGTGTGTGAAACCTTTACACCTCTGGGTCTGAGGGCTTTACCCCTCTGTGTCTGAGGACTTTACCCCTCTGTGTGTGAGGACTTTACCCCTCTGTGTGTGAGGACTTTACCCCTCTGTGTCTGAAACCTTTACCCCTCTGTGTCTGAGACATTTACCCCTCTGTGTCTGAGGACTTTACCCCTCTGTGTCTGAGGGCTTTACCCCTCTGTGTCTGAGGGCTTTACCCCTCTGTGTCTGAGGGCTTTACCCCTCTGTGTCTGAGGGCTTACCCCTCTGTGTCTGAGAGCTTTGCCCCTCTGGGTCTGAGGGCTTTACCCCTCTGTGTCTGAGAACTTTACCCCTCTGGGTCTGAGAGCTTTACCCCTCTGTGTCTGAGGGCTTTACTCCTCTGGGTCTGAGAGCTTTAACCATCTGTGTGTGAGGACTTTACCCCTCTGGGTCTGAGGACTTTACCCCTCTGTGTCTGAGAGCTTTACCCCTCTGGGTCTGAGGGCTTTACCCCTCTGTGTCTGAGAACTTTACCCCTCTGGGTCTGAGAGCTTTACCCCTCTGTGTCTGAGGGCTTTACTCCTCTGGGTCTGAGAGCTTTAACCATCTGTGTGTGAGGACTTTACCCCTCTGGGGTCTGAGGGCTTTACCCCTCTGTGTCTGAGAGCTTTACCCCTCTGGGTCTGAGGGCTTTACCCCTCTGGGTCTGAGAGCTTTACCCCTCTGCGTCTGAGGGCTTTACCCCTCTGGGGTCTGAGGGCTTTACCCGTCTGTGTCTGAAAACTTTATCCCTCTGTGTCTGAGGACTTTACCCCTCTGTCAGTGTGTCAGTAGGTAAATGGAGCCAAAAATGTAACTTCTTCTTCATTTAAGGTGAACATTCCACCACTACACAGTTAGCGCTCTGTTTCCTGATAACAGAAAGAACAGGTGATTGTGATTGTATCTGTCATATGTGTGTGAGTGTGTGTGTGTGTGTGTGTGTGTGTGGGTGTGTTGAGTGAGATGTGAAACCTGGACAGTCCGCAGTGTGCCTGCAGAGATGACATAAGACATAATTCTGTCTCAACTCTCACGTACAATCTGCACTCTGTAAAAGGTCGGGGGAAGCTCCAGGGGTCCAAAGACCAGATACACTCCATGTTTAGAGACAGTACAAGCAGGATCTCATCTGGAATTAGACTTTAGACTTGATTCTGTTTTTACCTCAGACAAGCTGAACCACCATGTACTGGGACTGGATTCTGCTGGAGCTTGTTGGGTTGTGGCAGGCTGCTGGTAGAATGTGGGACTTTACACAACTCCACAATCTTTGCACTTTCCTTTTCAAAACAGGTGTCAATATCAACTGGAACATCTAGCTCTTCATTTCAGTGATTTCAATGGAAGTAGAGTGGGCACAGGATTTGTGTAACAAAAGGATTTCAGATGTATTTGAGTGGATAGCAATTTTAGATGTGTTATAAAGTGGGTCAGGTCACTTTAGTGTGCTAATGTTACAACAACGCAATGGACATTTCAAAGTAGATTCTGTAGTGGATGCCCTTGGATGATCTGACTATGTTAGTCTTATGAGTGCATTATCTCATATGGCAATATGGCAATCTGGAGCCCACCAACCCACACACTGTGAAACAAGACCCCCTAGTCAATTGTCTTTGTGCCGCCTTAGCCTGAAAACACAGGATAAAACAAGCCGTTCTGATTCTGCTCCTATTCTGACATCAAGTGCCGAGACTTTAGAACGGCCCTGCCCCCTCGTCTGAGTCTGTCCAATCACAGGGCTGGACCCGTGTTTATGTGAAAGCAGAAAGATGAGGTTAAACACAGCAAAACAGACACAACGAGCGCGGAGAAATAAGAGCACTGAGTAAAAACGGAGAAAACAAGAATGGAGAAGAAAAGGAAAGCTGCTGTGCAGGGTTGGGGTGAACAGCGAGAAGCTCATTATCATTTAAAATAAATATTTCTATTTCTAAGTTTCACTTCGAAACAGAACTGTGTTCCACTGTGGAGACAAGAAGAATACTTTTTCATGTCCATGAAAATGAGTTTATTTAACAGCAGTGGTTGCCAATCAGTTGATCCCGATCGACAAGTCAATCTCCAAGGCCATGCAAGTCGATGGAGACAAATTATATCTGTTTCAGTATCACATTTAAATTAATGTAGCTGCGTGATTCCGCAGTGGTTCGTGAGCTAGTGTTAGTTAAGCAGGAACATGCCGCGGTCACGCAAATCCGTGTTACTGACCAACGATGCTGCTGTTCTGCACTCTCTCTGCCCTGTCTGAGCCAACACGATGGGGCGCATATGGGAGAGGTGTGAGCAGGGTACAGTCCGTCCCGAGGACACACTGCAATCCAGTCACTCAAACCACAATTCGAGGTGATCAGGGATACACATTACCACATTATCCTTGTAGTTTGAACCCCAAAGTATCTCAATGCAACTCCAAAAGCATTAAACACCACCCACATCAAGCGCATCACTGTCCCAGCCAGGGTTTTACTAATAAAGTATGCAGTTACAGGTCGTGTGTACTGTGTGTGTGTGTGTGTGTGAGTGACCTGAACACAGCAGTCTCCAATTTTTCAGTTTGAGAAAAACAACTAAACATTCTAAAATGAGAAGCCCTACACAGACTACCATTGTGTTCCCTCCTCTTTCCTCTGAATAACACGTTACAGCCGTTTGGGAACTGAAGACTCCAGTTGATCCGGTTCTGAAAGCTGATCTTTTGCTTTTGCTCTTGCTCTGTTAAACAAGTCTTCATGGGGCTCACTGTATTTTGTGATTCAGAGTGTGCCACATATTGTCAGTAGGAGGCAGGTCCAGAGTGTAGACAGACCAGTCTCACACCCGCACTCTCTGATTACACAGCCGTGCTGCTGTAACACCAACAGGACCTGGCTTGTTGTTCTCATGCTACAATAACCAAGGAGGTCCCTGAAAAAATATATAACACAGTGTGTGTTCTCCAGTGTTATGGACTTTATGTGATGGTCACTGGATACTACACAGTAAATTGGCTTTTGAACTTTACACTGATTATAATCAGGAAGGTCTTTAAGATGTTGTAACAGTTTCAAATGGGTTTAAGCCCAGAAAGTGTCAGCAATCTTTGTGGACATTGTTGATAGATATCACAGTGGGAATCACATCACTGGGCGCAAGGCAGGAACACATTCTGGAGCGGCACCAGTCCTTCACAGGGTGACACACACTCACACATTCACACTTACGGCAGATTTATATAATTTCATAATTAAGGCTCTTCTTTAACATGACAGATTTTACTTTATTAATATTGTGGGGTGTTGTATCATTGTTAGATGAGTCCAACCCCCTAAGAGAGGATTATATTTCCATCCATCAGCATTTATCTGAACCCCCCGTTAAGCAGAAAGCTGTTCTAAGGAAAGCTATGGGGAGAGTGTCCAGCTACGTGACTGTTCATTTAAATGTTTGCTGTTGAGTCTCGGTGGAGGTTTCCATGGCAATCTAATGGCCATTTCATCTCTAAAAAGCCACCTGACCACCCCAGAGAACACAGTGTCCACAGAGCTGTGTGTCTTTGTTCTCTGCACTGACTCTGCATCACATACATATATCAGAGATACACTGCTGTAACAGTGCCCTACATTTACATTAGTGATGCACAACAATGAAAATACCCAGAAAAAAATTAAACACAAGGACACAATTCAGCCAAAAGCTGATGACAAAGAGTTTCTAAATAAAACTGTTCATAAACAGCATAGCAATTACATACATTATGCACAATCAAGAAAAATGTTTGAAATGAAATTCGGACATGAATAAAACTACTGAGACACTCTCGTAATACTTTAAACCATGACCACAGGTCAGACTAATCCTATACAAATAGTAATTTGCTAGTACAGGCCAGGCCTGTAAAGGCTGTAATGGGGAGGTGAACTCAGAAATATTTGGGGAGGAGTTCATGGTGGTTTATGAATGCGTATGAAGGCGGACCCCCCCTTCTCCAATGTCTTCAAACTTCTAAGCACATTACAGACAGTGCTACAAAATTAAACAATAGTTACAGATGAGTTCTGCAGTAATTAAGTGAATAAAAACTTACAGACAAGTTACACTTCAGACACGTACAAACCAGTGGCGGATGCTGGTCTTTCAAGGAGGGGAAGCTCAATTTCGGCCTACATCATAAAATGTGTCGGTTTATTTATACGTAAATTCTACCCTTCGTTCCTTTTTAAGAAAATGCTTTTTGACTCTGTCGTACCAACAAGGCGTCTTTTCCAGGGACTTGACTAGTGTCCTCTCAATGGCCAGCAGAGCTAGGCTGCTTAAACGGCCTTGGCCCATGTAAAGTGTGTCCGCCTGTGCTCCCACAGATCTTTAAACCAAAGGATCGCTGATTTGCTCAAAAAGGGATTCAGCCTCAGACAGATCATCCAATCATCATGCAGAAGCTGAGCGTCCGGGCCAGCCGAGGCCAGCCCACTGCCCCATAGACCCCCAGAGATGCTTAGCGTCCGATGGGCGGGACAAAGCCCAGCATTTATCCAATGACTCGTCTCGTTTCGCTGCCCTTCGCTGCTTCACTATTGAACTCTGTGGACGCTCAGCGTCCTCACTGTTTAAAGGACCGTGAACCTTCATGATTTTTTTTTTTTTTTGCATGTTTGTCACTCTGCTCTGTGAAGGACTGGCGCCCCCTCCAGGGTGTATTCCCGCCTTTGCGCCCAATGATTCCAGGTAGGCTCTGGACCCACTGCGACCCTGAATTGGATAAGGGTTACAGATAATGAATGAATGAATGAATGTGTGTCACTCTTAAATGTTTCAGATCATCAAACAAACTTAAATATTGGTCAAAGGCAACACAAATGAACACAAAATGCAGTTTTTAAATGAAGATTTTTATTATAAAGGGGGGAAAAAAAAAAAATCCTACATGGCCCTGTGTGAAAAAGTGTTTGCCCCTAAACCTAAATAACTGGTTGGGCTACTCTTAGCAGCAACAGCTGCAATCAAGTATTTGCAGAAATTTGCAATGAGTCTTTCACAGAGCTGTGGAGGAGTTTTGGCCAACTCATCATTGCAGAATTGTTGTAATTGTCACGTTGGAGGGTTTGATCATGAACCGCCTTTTTAAGGTCATGCAACAGCCTGAAGCATCAAGATGTTTTCTTGTAAAATTAAGATGAACCTGAAAAAAATTGCAGACCATATTTGCCCAGTCTCTTTTTTATGGTGGAGTCACAACCGCTGACCTTAACTGAGGCGAGTGAGGTCTGCAGTTCTTTGAATGTTGTTGTGTGTTTTTTTGAATGAGTCATCACTGCGCTTTTGAGGTAATTTGGTTCGGCCGGCTGCTCCTGTGAAGGTTCGCCACTGTTCCACGTTCTCACCGTTTGTGGATAATGGCTCTCACTGTGGTTTGCTGGGGTCCCAAAACTTTAGAAATGGCGTGATAACTTTTTCCAAATGGATAGCTCTCAGTTACTTTCTCATTTGTTCCTGAATTTCTTTGGAATTTCTTTGGAACTTGGCATGATGTCTAGTTTTTTTTTTTTTGTTTTTTTTTTTTAGTAACTTTTTATCTACTTTGTTTGTTAGGCATTTCCTATTAAGAGATTTCTTGATTGAGAACAGGTGTGGTAGTAATCAGGCCTGGGTGTGGTGAGAGAAATTGAACTCAGGTGATAAACCAGAGTTTTGTTTTAACTCGGGGGCAAACACTTTTTCACACAGGGTCATGTAGGTTTGGATATTTTCTCTCCCTTAATAATTAAAAACCTTCATTTAAAAACTGCATTTTGTATTTACTTGTGTTGGCGTTGACTAATATTTAAATTTGTTTGATGATCTGAAACACTTAAGATTGACAAACATGCAAAAAAATATAAGAAATCATGAAGGGAGCAAACAATTTTTCATACCACTGTACATGAGAAAACCTGAATTATTTATCTGCCTTATGTTTATAAACAGAACTCTGTTCCATCCAATTGTGTTAGTGTATAGAAAAAATAATATGCAAACAATAGAGCATTGGTTTGGGCTATGGTTTCACTGCAGGGAAATGTGAAATCTATTGCTGAATATATATTTTCTTTTTATGATCTGACAGACCCATTACATGAGTGCAGAAAAACTTTTTTTTTTACCTACACTTTATACTATATAGGGTGCAGGGTTTAGGGAGGTCCGTAGGTGTGAGTGAATGTGTGTGTGTGTGTCTGTGTTGCCCTGTGAAGGACTGGCGTCCCCTCCAGGGTGTATTCCCGCCTTGCGCCCGATGATTCCAGGTAGGCTCTGGACCCCCCGCGACCCTAAATTGGAGCGGTTACAGATAATGGATGGATGGATGGTTTAGGGAGACAGTAGATGTTCAGGCTGTGTTTTATTGTGGTGTGAAAATGTCTCTCACTGATCACTCCCACTGTCAGACAAGGAGAACTACTTTATTAAATTTTTACCCAAACCAACTAATTTAGGCGACATTCGGGGTAAAGCAATATCCTCCAAAAATCACCCTCCAGCTGTGGGAGAACAACTTCTGTCTGTCTCAAACAAATCATCAGTCTTAACCATCAAATATCAAAACTACAGAACAAATCACATCCTGTATCAGTTCAATACAGAACACTGCATTTAGTGTCCAAATACGGAAACTATTTTATTTGAAAACCTATTGCAGTATAATCAGGGAATTTTGAACTTTAACAATGTTAAATTTAAAGCACTATAAACCATCAAAAGTGTTCTATGTTTATCACCCCCTGTTAATTATCTGTGATATGAAACTGAATTCAGCTGCTTATTCATCAGTTCATCTTCACAACTTCCACTTCCACATTAAATTCTGTGCAATTGCTTCTTCATTTAAGGTGGCCCCACACATCCTAAAACAACAGTGCCACGTAGCAGTTTCTCGTTCACCTGCTGGCGTGTGGACTGGTGAAATGTGAAAGGAAATGGAAAACTGGCAAATGACTTAATCCACAAATGCAGATTCAACACTTTGTAGAAGCATTTTACATCTGAAACTGCAACATTACCAAGATATGCAATGAACTTTAAACAAATGGATGAGTTTGTGGAAAACATTGATGGCTGCTAGATACACTTTGAAGGTTGATGACCAGATAGCGAAGTGTATGCTGGCAAAAGTGATGCACAAGGTTGTGGTTTGGAAGTGAAAGCAAGGACACGAAATGTTATAAAGTTGGTGCAAATGTCTGAAGGTTAGCCAGCTGGTCCAGTATGTAGAGAGGGTGCAGGGTGCTATGGCCTGAAGGATGAGGTCTTGAGAGATGATTGAAAGATGGCAGAGCCGGGATGAAGTGGGAAGATGGTTTTTGAAAATGGAGGCGTCAGTTTGGGTAACGGTCCAATCGAGGTGCCAATGTAACATTTTAAAGGAAAAATATGTTGATTCAAATTTTCACAGTGTCAACAAATCCCAAAAAAGTTGGGACAAGTAGCAATAAGTGGCTGGAAAAAGGAAATTAAGCATATAACAAACAGCTGGAAGACCAATTTACACTAATTAGGTCAATTGATGACATGATTGGGTATAAAAAAGAGCTTCTCAGAGTGTCAGTGTCTCTCTGAAGCCAAGATGGTAAGAGGATCACCAATTCCACCATTGTTGTGCCGAAAGATAGTGCAGCGATACCAGAATGGTGTTACCCAGCATAAAATAGCAAAGACTTTTAAGTTCTCATCATCAACCATGAATAACATCATCAAAAGATTCAGAGAATCTGGAACAATTGCTGTGCGTAAGGGTCAAGGCTGTAAAACTCTACTGGATGCTCGTAATCTCCGGGCCCTTAAACGTCACTGCACCTCAAACAGGGATGCCACTGTCAAGGAAATAACAGAATGGGCTCAGGAATACTTCCAGAAAGCATTGTCAGTGAACACAATCCACCGTGTCATCCAAATTGCCAGCCTGCAGTCCAGATCTTTCACCTATAGAGAACAATTGGCGCATCATAAAGAGGAAGGTGCGACAAAGAAGGCCCAAGATGATTGAAAATGGCCTTGTCCCAACTTTTTGGGGATTTGTTGACGCCATGAAATTTTGAAACAACATATTTTTCCCTTAAAATTATACATTCTCTCAGTTTAAACGTTTGATCTGTGAGTTGTGTTCTGTTCTGAATAAAATATTAGATGTTGGCACCTCCTCATCATTGCATTCAGTTTTTATTCACAATTTGTTTAGTGTTCCAACTTTTTTGGAATTCGGTTTGTAGCAGTAAATAAGTAATTTCATAAAAAAAATGATATTGGAGTATTTAGGTTCTTATTGATACTTCCTGGTCCAACTTAAATGGTATTCTAAATTCAACTTGTAACATTGCTCTTAAATTCATTGTAAATTCTTCCCTGCAATAACATTTACATTTACATAATTTAAAAGATGCTTTTATCCAGAGTGGCTCTCAAAATTGCTTAGGGTTCAGACAGAATGTTCAGCCTAGCTAGTACTATAGTTCATAGTATAATAATTGAGTATGCATGGAGTTATGTCAGAGCCAATAATGCAAAATAAACCAGGCAAAACAGATAAATTAAACTAGAAATTAAAGCAAAACACATTAAACACACTGACAATATAAGACTTTGGATCACAACCAGACAAAAAGAAACTGTGCAAACAGGTATTTAGGCATGAACTTAGTGAGAAGCACATGTGAGAGATGAAGCGCACATAGTCTCAGTGCCATGCTCCAAAATGCATAACCTGGGTGATAGATACCAATACCTGTAGCTCAGTGGTGCTTTTAAATCTTGCAAATTGCAAGGTGAGCCTTCATGGATCAGACTTTTATTTTCAGCACATCCAACGGATGCCTGATCAGACTGAGATCTGAGGAATGTGGAGGCGAAGATAACACACTGAATTCAGTGAAGAGGTGAAGCAGGGTGCATTATCCTGCATTATCCTGCAATTAGACAATAGCATTGTCATGAAGGAAAGGGCTTGGTCAGATTGTTTAAGAATGTGGAAAATGTCAAAGTGACATCCACAAAAATGCCAGAACTCAAGCTTTCCAGGGAGAACATTTCCCAGGGCTTCACACACTGGTTCACTCAAATGTCATTCCCTGAAAAAATGTTGGTAGGTACCAACCACTTCATACTTCACACTTCATACATCACACCAAGACCTACCATTCAGGAGATGCTCTGACACAGACATATAGTTAGCATCATTTTTGGCCCTTGTCAGAATTTCTCAGATCTTCATGCTTGCACATTTTTACTGCTTCCATCTGAACAGCTTCAGGAACTCACAGTTTGCTGCTTTCTAATGTATCCTAATCCATCCTACTCCTTTTGTAATTATATCAATAATACGCACTTCACCTGTCAGTAGGTTTTTATTATTATTATTATTATTATTATTATTATTATTGTTCATTCATTCATTCACTATCTGTAACCACTTATCCAGTTCAGGGTTGCGGTGGGTCCAGAGCCTACCTGGAATCATTGGGTGCAAGGCGGGAATACACCCTGGAGGGGGCGCCAGTCCTTCACAGGGAAACACAGACGTGCACACACATTCACTCACACACTCACACCTATGGACACTTTTGTGTCGCTAATCCACCTGCAACGTGTGTTTTTGGACTGTGGGAGGAAACCGGAGCACCCAGAGGAAACCCACGCGGACACGGGGAGAACATACCAACTCCTCACAGACAGTCACCCAGAGGAAACCCACGTGGACACGGGGAGAACACACCACACTCCTCACAGACAGTCACCTGGAGGAAACCCACGTGGACACGGGGAGAACACACCACACTCCTCACAGACAGTCACCCGGAGCGGGAATCGAACCCACAACCTCCAGGTTCCTGGAGCTGTGTGACTGCGACACTACCTGCTGAGCCACCATGCCACCATTAATAATAATAATAATAATAATAATAATAATAATACATTTAATTTAAAAAGCACTTTTCAGGAACCTGAAAAATATTAGGACACAGAACCATCAAAGGTAAAACAGTGAAAAAGCCAGTGAGGGGCACCAAGCCACAGGGTTAAAATGAGATCCAAGATGACAGTCATTGTAAATAGTAGCAGTTTTAGCAGCCAGCAGCTGGAAATAGACCACCATTGACACAGCAGTCTGTAGTTAGACACGCAATATAAAGCTGGATCTGATTCAGATACGTCACATCATAGCGAGTCAGTACCATTGTTGTTATGACCAGCATTAATATTTTCTGGTTTTATGTTGACAGGATGATATACCTAAAATTGCAGTGCTGGGTTCTGGTGGAGGTCTGAGGGCTATGATTGCACTGCTGGGGTCACTGGGTGAACTCAGTAAAGAGGGACTTCTGGAATATATCATGTATCTGAGTGGAGTCTCAGGATCGACTTGGTACTGATCCACACTATCATATATTTCAGTTATTCATTTAAGATTTATTTATAGGTGTGTAGGCTATATACCATACATTATTTGCTTTAAGTTAAACCCTGAGTTGGGCTGTTAATAGGAAAGGAAATTATTAAAAGTTTGAAAGTGGGAAATCAATATATTGATCTGACTAACAATCTACAAACCTTTGATTCATTCCTTCAAACCTCTGAAATGTACATTTTCGTATTTTCATTTTATATCTTGATAATGTAAAGCGTTTTGAGTACTGACACATTTAAAGAAGGAAACAATGTGCATGAATATAACAATTTTGTTGTAACTCTTTCTCTGTAGGTTCATGGCATCATTATATAAAGAGTCCAACTGGTCCACCAAACTAGAGACTGTGACAGAAAATGCCAAGAAAAGACTCACTGGCTCCGGTATCAGTTATTGGGATATGGGGGAAAAGCTGGTGAATTACTATTTTAACAAAGACAACTTCTGCCTCACAGATGTGTGGTCAGCTCTGGCTGTATCTATGATGGTGAAGGAGGTAAAACCACATGATATCTTTCTTTATTACCGTTTATAGAATCAAAAATAAACTGATGTGTAAAATGTTTCAGTATCTGTTTATGATACTTACATGTTTGTGACATATCAAATAATAATAATAATAATAATAATACATTTTGTTAATAACACACTTTTGAACACATCTCAAAGTGCTACAAAATTAAAAACATTGCTAAATTAAATTAAGATTAAATTAAATTAAGAATCATAAGCTCTTGTAAAAGGAAATGTTTTAAGTCCCTTTCTAAAACTCTTGATTGTCTGAGGTGCCCTGAGATGGCCAGGAAGTTTATTCCATTAACGAGGAGCAGCAGTGCTGCAGATGTGGGAGGGTTTAGATTAAAACATGTTTTTTTCTGAGACAGATGAAGCACCAGGATTTTTTTGAAGATGCCAGTTCAATCGATCAATTAAATGATGTTGTCACAAAGCAGCTTTACCGAACTGGAATAGAAAGCCCAGTGTGAGCAAGCCGAAGGCAACAAAGGCAAGGAAAAAGTCCCTCGAGGCAGGAAGAAGAAACCCTGCAAGGAACAAAGACTTACAAGGGGCGAGAACCAGGCCAGCAGAAGACATCTCTGCTCGTCAGGACTGTTTTGAGTGCACCGTTCAGTTTTTTTTTTTTTTTTTTTGCAGTTTAGGAAAGCTGCAACATAGAGTGAATCCCCAACTTGGAGGAGTACATGTCATCTGTGACCAGATACATCAGCTAGTACATAGATGTCACACTCTCCATGATCATCATCACACAGTCCAACAAGAAGCCATGAGGTGACTGCAGAAAAGCACACTCTGCTTCAAACCAGAGAGAATTGCAAGGTTCAAACTGTCCTGGGCAGTCAGACAGGCAAAACAGGCATATGACCAGAACATCCACCGCCACTTCAAAGACAGTGGTGACACGTAGTGCCATGTGGCAGGGTATCCAGGCCATCAGTAACTACAACTCCACATTTGGAGTGATGCCTCCTTCCTAGATGTACTGAATAACTTCTATGCACAATTTGAGACACATCATAAAGGAAGAACAATCCTTCCACCAACAAACAGTTGGTAGAAACAGAAAACTGTACACAGAGCTAACCCACGAAAAGCTGCCGGACAAGACCTTCTGGAAGGGTATTCAGGGGATGTGCAGACCAGCAAACAGATGTCTTCACTGATATCTTCCACATCGCCCTGAGCAGTGCCGTCATCCCAACGCGATTCAAGACAACCACCATAATCTCACAATATTATCTCTATACGAAATGGCTACCATCCTGTGGCACTCACGCCCATCATCATGTGGCATATCAAGACCTTGCTGCACACTTAACTAGACCCCCTGCAGTTCCTAACCACCCCACAGACAACACCATAGCCACCACCATCACCATTTATTTTAATTGCATGGATGTAGCATTTTTCATATTTCATCTGCCTTATGATTACCCTTCAGTGATGTTTACATTTGTTTCCCACCATAATGGATTTAGTGGGGCATGATTTTTTTTCTGCTTTTGACAGATAGATGAAAGTGGCATCACAAAGCAGAGAGGCAACTTCACTAATGACCCATATCCCATTTACACTGTGATTGATAAACAGTGTAAATATGACAGACTACATAAAGGTAATATTTTATAAATGTGTGTGTCACTTTGGTTGTGTGTAAATGCACTGAAACACACAATAGTTTGTGTTTGTAGATTGCTGGTTTGAGATCACCCCGGACGAATCCGGTTACTCTCTCACTGGAGCCTTTGTGAACTCACAGTGTTTGGGAAGTAAGTTTCAGAATGGACAGAAGATTAAGGACCAGCCTGAGATGGACATGTTGTACTTACAAGGTAATAATAATCTCATCAGCAATAATAAGATTGATTGACAACACAGTGGCACTTCTACCTTGTTGGTCCACTTTGAACATGTAAATTCAGGGACTGTAGCTCATCAATACTTTGTGGACTATTCTCAGTCCAGCAGTGACACTGAGGAATTTAAAACTCCAGCTGCACTGCTGTGTCTGATCCACTCGCACCAGCACAACACACACTAACACACCACCACCACGTCAGTGTCACTGCAGCGCTGAGAATTATCCACAACCACATCACACCTGCTCTGTGGGGGTCCTGAGTGCTGAAGAACAAGGAGAAAAGAGGCTAACCAGTAAGCAGAGAAACAGACAGTATGCCTGCGTAGTTTTGATGGACCATCCCCTTCATATTAGTGGTCCATGAGAATCTTTTATGCTTCATATTAATGTTTATGTGTGGCTTTTATTTTGTTTAATTGTAGCTTGTTTCTCTCTCTCTGTTCATGGCCAAGACACAGCAAAGAAATGAGGATGTTGATCTATTCCTGCACCATGAGTGGGTACTATTGACTTATTTTTGCTGTTTCGTTTCACTCAATGTGGAAATATCTCCAAACTCAGGAAAGTGCATTACCGGCAGTGCTACAAAACTAAACAACTTGAGTTACAAATGGTAAATGGTTCTGTGGTAATTCAAACAGTGAATAAAAACTTGCGAACATGCGAACAAACAAGAGAGAACTGTAGTTTCTCACAACCATAGACATTCCCTTTAAATGTAAAATATAAATTATTGTCTATATTTAATAATCATTAAAGGTTTTTTTTGTCACTAAAGTATACTGTATAAAGTATATTTGAATGTTACTGGACATATACACTAGTCAAGTTCTTTCAGTGGTGCACCAGTTCAAAAAATTAATATTCATATTAATTAAAATAATTACACAAGAGTAGGAAAATATTTTATAACACTTACTATGAATCCTGTATACATAATGCATTATAAATGCATTTAAAATGCACAAAATGGCACACATAATACTTTATAATGTCTTCTGTAAGTCTGTATAATTAATTAAAAACTACATTCATAACACTTCATAAGGTTTGAGTGTGTGAGTTTATAAATGCAGGTGTTATAATGCAATATAATATCTATGCATAAGAACATTGTGCATACAGCGCTGGAATCTGGGCGGGGCTGGGTTCTCACAAATGAGCACAAATACTGCCTTTTCTTCTTGTTCCCTAAGGGCAAAAAAGGTCACATACTGGTTGAATGTTCTTGTTTCAGTACCGGTCTCTCTGTGTATGATGCTGAGTAGCAGAGTCTTATCAACCAGTCTCCCAGATGGAGCATAATACTTTTCCTTGCTCTTATGACTGGACATTATAGTGCAGCCTGTCTTTACAAATGAACACACTAGTGTTATGAATATAGCTATAACTATTTATAAGTAATTATACAGGCTTATAGCAATCATTATAAGGTATTATGGACACCATATAAACTCTGTGTTTTTTTAATTGCATTTCGTTAGGAATTTGAATCGCCCTTATTAGATCCATAGAGATGGCTATAGGCTGGATCTGGGGAAAGACTTACAACTATCTCTACAAAATGACAGGTAATCAAATATTAATTATTATGTAAATATAATGTTTATAATAGCTATAAATTATGATAAAATTCGTTTTTAAATCTACTCCAGCTTCAAAAGATACTGAATGATGCTCCCTCACTTCAGAAAACACATATTCATTACACCACTGCCCAATGCTGGGGGTCTTTTTACAGCTCTAACACACAATTAGCATTGGATTAGATTAGTCTTAGTTACATTGGGCTCATTTGCAGCTGTTTAACATCATCTAATTTAATTTCTTTTTTTCCTGTAGTGATTATACAAGCAATGTGTGTCCGACTGAACATGGTGTACCTCAGTGTAGTTGTCAACAAGCTTATTAATGTGTTGCTGGACTGTGTCCTCAGTGAAAGACGTTGACCCTAGTGTCCTCAACTCAGACACAAGAGAATATGAAGACGCTGCACTGTTACTCAACTCACCCTATTTCTCAGTGCTGAGAAAAGAACGAGACATTGACCTCATCATTTCCCTTGACTTCAGTGCAGGGGATCACTTTCTGGTACCACACACACACACACACACACACACACACACAAACAAAAGGACACCAGCATTTTTTGAAGTCTTAAATCATATGAACAGTTGGATTATATAATATTTTTGTTTGTTATTACATAAAAAAATTGAAGATGCACATCACGAAGAAATGTAAAAGTGAACTGAGGTCATTTTTTATAGTTACAATTATATAGCACCTTTCTAGACAGGATAATTTATGATCAACACACACACACACACACACACACACAGGTGAGAAGCAGAAGCCAAACATGCACTCTTGTGTCTTCTTAACCAGGAATGAACATCCACATGGAAACATTCATTCACATACACTCATTCACTCATAAACAGATATTCATTCATGTACACATTCATTCACTCACACCAGGACAGTTTAGAGCAGTGGCGGATGTTGGTATTTCAAAGAGGGGAAGCTCAGAACAGAATGAAAATGTAATGCTCCCACAGATCTTTACACCAAAGGTTAGCTGATATGCTCATTTCGCTGTCAATCAAAAAGGGATTCAGCTTCAGACAGATCATCCAATCATCATGCAGAAGCTGAGCGTCTGGGCCAGCCGAGGCCAGCCCACTGCCCCATAGACCCCCAGAGACGCTGAGCGTCCGATGGGCGGGACATAGCCCAGCATTTATCCAATGACTCGTCTCGTTTCGCTGCACTTCGAACTCTGGATGCTCAGCGTCCTCACTGTTTAAAGCACTGTGAAGCTGTGGGAATGATTGAGAGGAAAGCCGCGTCTTTACCAGTGATAAGAAGCTGATTCTGAACAAACGTTGAGCGCGTTGCAGTGCATAATTATTCAATGACATGTACACACAAATGTATTTGATCACTTATTTTTTGACATTTTAGGGGAAGCTGAGCTTCCCTTGCAGTCTTAGAGCAATCGCCTCTTGTTTAGAGTCACCAAGTCACCTAGCCTCCATGTTTGGGGACTGTCAGAGAAAACCCACGCAGACACAGGAAGCACATGGAAACTCCACCCAGATGGGACTTGAACCCAAGATGCCAGTGCTGAGAGGAGAATATGCTCACCACCAAGGCATGGCTATGCCCATATAAATAAGACACATTGGTTTGGAATTTCTGTTCTGAGTCATGAAACAAAATTGGAATGTTTCTGACCTGAGGATCAGTGGTGTGTCTGGAGGAGGAAGAGGAGGAATAAAGTGAACTCTAAAATCTCTGCCCACAGTAAAGCATGGTGGTGGCTCTTTGATACTCTGGGGCATGCTCTGCTTCCTCTGGCTCTGGAAATCTGCAGAATGTGGAAAGTAAGATGGATTCTGTATTGGATTCAAGTATCGGGGTATCCCAGGAGAAAACAACATGCCTTCTGTGAGGAAACTGAGTCTTGGGCATCACAGGACCTTCCAAAAGCACAATGATCCCACAGGTACCCTAAAAAGGAAACAAGACTAGGTTTCAGAATAAATTCCTGGCCGACAGAGTCATCTGAATGAGCTACACAGAAGATCTTTGGTGGGATTTGAAGAATGTTGTTGCAGCACGGTGAGAAACCCAAGAATATTAGGGAAGTGGACACCATGGTCTATGAGGAACAGACTAAGATTCCTCAGAAATGCAGCCAAAAGCTGTGCATCACATTACAGCAGAAGGGTACTCTACTAAATGTTAAAGACACTTGACATGAAGGGGTGGAATAACAATAAAATTAATTAATTCATTATCTGAAACCCCTTATCCAGTTCAGGGTCGCAGTGGGGCCAGAGCCTACCCATAATTCACTGGGCGCAAGGCAGAAACACCCCCGGGAGGGGGTGCCAGTCCTTCACAGGGCAACACACACTCACCCATGCACTCACACCTACGGAGTCACCAATCCACCTACCAACGTGTGTTTTGGACTGTGGGAGGAAACTGGAGCACCTGGAGGAAACCCACAGACACAGGGAGAACACACCACACTCCTCACAGACAGTCACCCGGCGGAAACCCATGCAGACACAGGGAGAACACACCACACTCCTCACAGACAGTCACCCGGAGGAAACCCAGACAGACACAGGGAGAACACACCACACTCCTGACAGACAGTCACCCGGAGGAAACCCACGCAGACACAGGGAAAACACACCACACTCCTCCCAGACAGTCACCCGGAGGAAACCCACGCAGACACAGGGAAAACACACCACACTCCTCCCAGACAGTCATCCGGAGCAGGACACGAATCTACAACCTGCAGGTCCCTGGAACTGTGTGACTGCAACAGGCAGCCTGTTGCACCACCGTGCCGCCCAAAAGATAAACAGTGGCCTTTTTGTTATCTAATACTGAGAGCGTCCGAACTGAAAATATCATGGGAAAGAATAGGCTGAGACTTTAGAATTTGATGTACAGGTATCATAGTGTCTCAAAAGACATTCTGTCAGAGGTTAATTTGCTAAACCAACAAATGTGTGCTGGAGATGATGGGGTTAATGTCCACTGATGGAGGAATCACAGTGAGGTCAGTATTCAGCGAGATCTGAGGTTTAACTGTAGATGGATGTGGATTCACTATCTGGCAAACGTTCATTGCTGCCCTTTCAGTCTATATGTTATAGATGTTTATTAATACATATTAGTGCATTTAAAATCTTATTAATGACCATTAATAAACATATTGTAAAGCCTTTATGAGTGTAGTCTTATTCTAAAATGGTAATGTGCAATGAATTTGAAAAAAAAAAAACACTGGATATGTTAGTTGTGTTTTTATTTAAGTAACTGAAGATTTGTACATTTTGCTCTTTTACAGACTTTAGTTAAAACCTCAGAAACATGCAAAGAACTTCACATTCCTTTCCCTTAAGTTGTTATACCCAGTGAGCACCAAACAGAACCACAGGACTTCTATGTGTATAATGGATACGGCAAAGCTCCAACTGTGATTCACATTCCTCTCTTCAACTGTGTTAACTGCAAAGGTAACTCCTCACAGTCGAATATGAATGATTCTGAATGTATCTGACTTCACTGTGATGCTGTTATACTGTGAATATCAGGAAAGTCCACAGTGCTCTAATCAGTGTCTGTTTCCTCAGGGGAAGTGAAGGAGTATGAGGAAAAATACTCAACGTTGGTGCTGAGTTACACTTCTGAAATGATCACTGATCGTATGGAGAAAGCTGCTTTAAACATCAGAAACAACAAAGAGAGACTGCTCACGGAGATCAAAAATGTCATTGAGGAAAAGAAAAAGAACAAGCTTGGATTAAAATAATGTTCTCCAAATGCAAGAAAAAACACAAACTTTGTTCCCAGGTTAAACTAATAATATTCACTAATTCTTTATAATAACAATCATTTCTGAGACATTTTTAACCTCCATTATATTCTAATCATTGACTAAATACGGAACAATTAATTACTTTATGTGACAGATATGGGCATGTTAATTGTGTAGTATATCGTTTTACGGGTTTTTTGTTGCTCATTCTGGTGTTGGTCATTGTAATATTACACAACATCATCAAATGGCTTTTGAGGCGGTTACTACCTAAAGGTTGCTGTGACCCTTCAGCCAATCACTGAGCTTTAAAGCTACTTTAAAGGTGCATGTGATCAAATTCTGATCTGATGTGGACCACTGTTCCTTAAGATGCAGTCCTTTATTACTTATCATTTATCATATTTACTCCATTAATCATATAATATCATACATTCCTCATACTTCCTCCACTGATTTCAATTTCCAGGTTTTAATTTTTGTCCTTTTATATGTTTTCAGAAATAATCAAATGTATCTAATCAACACTCGTGGTTATTTAAAGTAGCCATAACCACCTTTTGCAAGTGCCCCCTCAGTTTATAGAACTCAGGGTGTGTAAGCTCAGCCTACAATATTTAGTTTAGTAGCGTTATTATAGATAATTAATCAAATCAGATGTTCTTTGTGATTATTTTTTATTACCTGATCACAGGGAAAGTGATGGAAAGTGAATCATTTCATATGAATTCTATATTTCATTCTGATTGCTTTATACAGTGGGTAGGTTTTTTCTGAACTATTTCAGAGATCTTTGTCTTTTCTCTGCCTGTTTATCTCTTGTCTGTATCATTGATGCTCATGGGGAAGCTTGTTTTTGGAACAACTGAGGGTGATAACACTATAATCTGTGCATGTTCCCACTGACGGAGAGAGTGACCAAAAGAGAGACCTAGTAAGACCTCTGTAGGACTTCACTATCTCTGTCTTCAAATAAATTCTACTTTCTCTCTTCACACGTGACTCTGTGTAATTTATTCTCAACAATCTCTCTGAAAACCACAGTCCTCAAATATTACAAAATAATCAACTAATCCTGATCAAATCAATCACTCATTTCAGTAGCAGCCATTTACAGAATGTTTAATTATAGTCTTTAATTCAAAGAAAGCATCCATAACAATATAACACAAGCTACTATTTAATGATAGACACATTGGGAACTGATCAGGTGTTTTAAGATTTACTCATTTTAATATAATATTAACATTTTAAATGAATACCCATAAGCTTTTTAATTTATAATTAAATAATTGGTAGTTCTTAAAGTTGTGGGTGTTTTTAAAATATAAATATTAAAACATTTATTTCTGGACATACATTATTATTGTTTATGTGGTGCATGTCGTAGTGTCACTGGCTGTTTTTTTTTTTTTTAATAATGATTATGTTACTTTAAACATAAAGTGTCAAATTCAACAGATTCCCTCACATCAGGATTGTGTTAGGGTTCAGTATGTGTCAACAAACAGGCAGGCTGCTCTTATAAATATATATCAGTGTTTTTTTTTTGTTTTTTTTTTTGTTTGTTTTTTTTACTTTAACTCTAAACACTGGGGAAAGGGTTAATTCATCAAGGACTTGAACCAAAGAGGTGATTTACTGTAAACAGAGCATGTGATGGAACAAACAGGAAAACTGAGTGTGGGAAAACTACATTAGAAAATGTCACAACACAGGCACACACTTCCCAAAAAGATCAATGATCCTCAAAACCTAACCGTGTTCATTTATTTACATGATGTGCAAGTGTCTTTGCTCTGTCTTTGCCCTGTACAGGTCATTTACTGTCACTAATGGTACAAAGAGTGTAAAGTTACAGCAGTGGTGTTAAATTCCAGTTGTGTTCGCAAAGGAAGGAGAGGTGAATAGTTGTAATCTCTTATAGAACTGTATAAAATAAGGGGCAGTGGAGCAGCAGGTAGTGTCGCAGTCACACAGCTCCAGGGTCCTGGAGGTTGTGGGTTCAAGTCCCGCTCCAGGTAACTGTCCGTGAGGAGTGTGGTGTGTTCTCCCTGTGTCTGCGTGGGTTTTCTCCGGGTAACTGTCTGTGAGGAGTGTGGTGTGTTCTCCCTGTGTCTGCATGGGTTTCCTCCGGGTGACTGCCTGTGAGGAGTGTGGTGTGTTCTCTCTGTGTCTGCGTGGGTTTCCTCCGGGTGACTGCCTGTGAGGAGTGTGGTGTGTTCTCCCTGTGTCTGCATGGGTTTCCTCTGGGTGACTGCCTGTGAGGAGTGTGGTGTGTTCTCTCTTGTGGGTTTCTTGCAGATGCTCTGGTTTCCTCCCACGTTGGTAGGTGAATTGGAGACTCAAAAGTGTCTGTAGGTGTGAGTGAATGTGTGAGTGTGTGCCACCCTGTGAAAGACTGGTGTCCCCTCCAGGGTGTGTTCCCACATTGCACCCAATGATTCAGAGAAGGCTCCGGACCCACTGTGACTCTGAATTCAATAAGTGTTACAGACAATGAATGAATGTGTAAAATAAAATGACTTTATATAGGTCCTTGGGTCATCAGAGGAATGCTCACAGACAGTCACCCGGAGGAAACCCACGCAGACACAGGGAGAACACACCACACTCCTCACAGACAGTCACCCGGAGCGGTACTCGAAACCACAACCTTCAGGACCTTGGAGCTGTTACAGAGATACTACCTGCTGCTCCACCGTGACGCCCTAAAAAAAACAATTTTAAAAGTAAAATTGTGAATATTATACCACAATATTTTGCATATTCTGTAGTGCCATGAATAAGATTTAGTTTTTAATGAACATGGCAAATACGTAGTGTAATTTAGCTGAGCTGAGATTAGTTGTCTGACTTGTTCTTTCTTAACACATTGTGGGTTATGTGAAAATTAGCCCAGATCTGTGTTTCGCAACCCTGGTCCTGGAAGTAAAACACCCTGCACATATCTCTTTCACTATAGATGATGACAAAAACTGCTTTAGGGGAAAAAAACTGCTCTTTTCCTGAAGATTGGTCATGCAAATTGTAATTCTGAGAAGGAACTAGGCATGATGTCCAAAAACTATAAGAGTGTGACTGAGAACACATTACTCAGACCCAGGTCCGTAACCTTATGGGACGCATTAATAAATAATTAATCCATTTGAAACCCTCTGTTAGTCTCCTTTTTTATCATCACCTTTGACAACGAGAAGAAAAGGAGATTTTCTTTAAAAAGTATTACAGCTGTGTATCTGAAGAAAGAAAAGTGTCTACAGCAAGGTAAAATAATGCAGTAATAGAAAAATGTTATTTATTGTAATATGAAAGGCATGGTATTAATAAAAATAACTAACAATAGAGTAAATATGTGCTGAAAAGCTCTGTACACACTTTTATAAATGTCTTAAACTGGATTCTGCTGTCTTTTCATTGGACATTAACTGCATGTACTTAAGGAAATATTAAAAAAGTAACTTGTCATCTTACTTAAACAGTCTAACCATTTTAGTGATGGTATATGGAAGCCTGTTTCTGCCACATAATTTTTATTTTATTTTTCATTAATATGCAAATTGCTATTTCAATATTTCAAGATACTATCTCATTATTTTGAGACAATAAGTTGATATATTGAGATATACTAACACATTATTTTGAGATACTAAGTCAATGTATTGAGACAGTATCTCATTATTTTAGATAATAAGTTAAGATAGTATCTCATTATTTTAGAAATAAATTAATATATTGAGATGGTATCTCAAAATATTGAGATAGAAAATTGCATATAAATGAGAAATAAAAACTGGCGCCTGTTTGTATTATTTAATGTGGCAGAAATTGGCTTCTACAGTGGTACTAATATGTGCTGTTTTCTTTTTTTTCAGAAATGGAGGAAATGAAAATCTGTAAAAGGTATAAATACATTTCTAAGAATTAACAGAAACTAAAGGATTGTGGAGTTATAAACACCCAGTTATTTCCATGTAACTGACTGTGTGTGTGTATATTTATGATTTGTATATATTAGTGCTGTCAATCACCTAAAACAATTTTTGATTAATCACATTTCAACTACATGTAAAAGGGACAGAATTTTAACAAATGTATTATAATATCTCAGTGTAGATTTGATGATTTTCAAATTAGAATCTCTTCATTTGCTGAGAAAATATTAAATGAAGAGGTTTAGCATTGGACACAAGCTTTGATAGAGAAAATTAAGGCTCCAAATAATCTATCTTTTAAAAAAGTGTGGGGCTTGTATAAAAATATATAATCACAATAAAAGCAAATATGTAGAGAGAGTAAAAGTTTTTTTTTTTTTTAAACATAGTTGCTGTTATGAATGAGTGTGAATTACAAAGAGCCTTTCCAGATGTTCTTGATCATGTAGCTTTGTTAAATCAACAGCACACTTGATTTAACATAATGAGGAATTGTGTTAATATGAAGCATGCCAGGGTAAGCCAGGACAGGGAGGTGAACTCAGAAGTCTTTGGCTGGAATTGAGGGTGGCTTAAAGAGGTTCTGTGAAGCCAAACCCCCCATTTTACAATTATTTACAAATTACAATTATTCTCCAAGTTCTTGGGCTGTGTGGAAGCCTCAGGTGTGAGTGTAAATGTAGCTCAATAGGGAGAGGAGCTTATGCTTTGGGCAAGAGGAGCAAATTATTATTCTGAAAGGAGGTGAGTAATGCAATTCTCATGCAAAAGCAATGCCTACAGTGAAAAATCATCTAGCACCACACAGGAACTCAGGCGAGGCTGGAGGGCAAGATGAGGAAGTTGTCCAAGAAATGAATGAGTATGTGATAGACATTCAGTGGAACCCAGGAGAGAGCCTCGAATAGGGAGTTGCAAATCTGCTCCTGCTCCTATTATTCAGCTGTTCTTTATTATAAATATATCATTAAAAATTCATTAAAAATAGCCAAACAATGTGTCTCTCCTGTGGCTGTATGACGTTCTATGACGTGGCTCTAGTTTGCTCATCTTTCATCAGTTGGCAGACTTTTGATTTGAACTGCTCCTTTGTTATCAAAATAGTTGCAACATGCTAAATCTTAGAATCTAGCTCCTCAAAAAAAATTCCCCCTGTTCATCTTCAGAAGCCTAGAGGGGTAAGAGGAATTTTTTAAAACTGCTCCTCAGATTTCCTTTTTCCTCTTATTTAGTGAATTTAATGAATATATAACTAAATATCTGCATGCACCTGCTGTTCAAAACTGTTATAACATGGTAAGTGTTAGTCAGTTATTTTTTTTAGCCCTTGGGGCTAATGTAACTAAGAGGAAAAAGACATTTGAAGAAGAAAAGAAAAAGTTTATGCTTTTGATGGCTAAAATTTTATGGAACCTCCGTAGAGGTGCAATATACAACTGCTTGCAGTTGTTTGTTCATGTGGGTGGAGGTTCTGTAATGACATATCCATATTTATTAACCAGTAAAACTTGGCATTAAATGACTACTGGATAGGGTTAAACAAACACTTTCACACATAGAATATCATTCATTCATTGTCTGTAACCCTTATCCAATTCAGGGTCACGGTGGTTCCAGAGCCTACCTGGAATCATTGGGCGCAAGGTGGGAATAAACCCTGGAGGGGGCGCCAGTCCTTCACAGGGCAACACAGACACACACACATTCACACCTACAGACACTTTTGAGTCACCAACGTGTGTTTTTGGACTGTGGGAGGAAACCGGAGCACCCGGAGGAAACCCACGTGGACACGGGGAGAACACACCAACTCCTCACAGACAGTCACCCGGAGCGGGAATCGAACCCACAACCTCCAGGTCCCTGGAGCTGTGTGACTGCGACACTACCTGCTGCGCCACTGTACCGCCCATAGAATATCACATTTACTCAAATATTGGTATTTGTTTTTATTCTAATATTAGTGAGTTTTGAACAAATAAACTCTTGCTGCTCAAATTGCTTTGTAAATCTCATTTTCTCAGTGCCTAAAATGAGTTGCTATTAAAAAGTATTAAATAAAAATTTCTCCCTTTAATTAAGTATGCATGGAGTTATGTCAAAGTCAAAAATGCTAAATAAACAGGGGACACAATCACAAACAAAATATAAAAGAGTATATATATATATATTCATTCATTATCTGTAACTCTTATCCAGTTCAGGGTCGCGGTGGGTCCAGAGCCTACCTGGAATCAGTGGGCGCAAGGCGGGAATACACCCTGGAGGGGGCGCCAGTCCTTCACAGGGCAATGGACACTTTTGAGTCGCCAATCCACCTGCAACGTGTGTTTTTGGACTGAGGGAGGAAACCGGAGCACCCGGAGGAAACCCACGCGGACACAGGGAGAATACACCAACTCCTCACAGACAGTCACCCGGAGCGGGAATTGAACCCACAACCTCCAGGCCCCTGGAGCTGTGTGACTGCGACACTACCTGCTGCACTACCGTGCCGCCCTGTATATATATATATATATATATATATATATATATATATGTATGATGCACACATGATGACAACAGGGCTGTGACAAACCAAAGCAATAATAAAAGTATATTTAAGCAGTAAAACAAACTACATTTTCCTGGAAAAAAGAAAGTGGTGGAACACCATGACACCCCCTGTGGTTTTACCTCACATTGCCACACTCCAAAGTACCAAGACTTGTAGCGTTGTAGTACCTTTACATTTTGTAAATTGCAAAGTGGAGCCGCCATAGATTAGACTTTTATTATCAGCACATCCAGCTGATGCCTGATCCGACTGACATCTGAGGAATGTGGAAGCCAAGATAACACACTTAACACAATTTTGCAGTTTGGCAGGGAGCATTATTCTGATGATGCATGTAATGTTAATGAGCCAGTAGATGCATCAATGTTGTTGAAACCAGCATTTATATTTTCTGTTTCAATGTTGACAGGGCGATTTACCTAAAATTGCAGTGCTGGGTTCTGGTGGAGGTCGGAGGGCTATGATTGGACTGCTGGGGTCACTGGGTGAACTCAGTAAAGAGGGACTGTTGGACTGTATCATGTATCTGAGTGGAGTCTCAGGATCAACCTGGTAATGATCCACACAATAACACATGGTTATTATGGCTATTATTTAGGCTAGTGTGTAGGTTATATACCATAAGTCATTTGCATTACGTAAACCCTGAGTTGGGCTGTTAATAGAGAAGATAACAATTAAAGGTTAGGAAAATTTAAATTTATATGTGGTTTGACTGTCTACAAACTGGATTGGACTTTTGTTGCTGTTAAATTGAACTCCTCCTCTTTAGGTGCATGGCATCATTATATAAAGAGTCCGACTGGTCCACCAAACTGGAGGCTCTGACAGAAAACATCAAGAAAAGACTCACTGGTCCTGGTGTCAGTAGTCTGAAAAAGGGGAAAAAGCTGGTGAATTACTATTTGAACAAAGACAATTTCTGCCTCACAGATGTGTGGGCAGCGCTGGTTGTATCTACGATGGTGAATAAGGTAAGAACAAGTTATTTCTCTGACAGTTTATAGAATCAAAATTAACATGATGTGTAAAATATTTCCTGATCCTGAACCTACTGGGCCTAAACACTTCCCTCTGCAACTGGATCCTGGACTTCCTGAGAAAGCTCATTTGGTCTGAATCAGGAAGAACATCTCTAGAACCAACATGCTGAGTATTGGGGCCTGGGACATGAATGGTGTTTTTTGTTGATTTTCTTTTTTTTTTTTTAACGTTCACTCACTACACCAGGGGTGTCAAACTAGATCCACGGAGGGCCGTGTGGGTGCAGGTTTTCTTTCCAACCACGCAGAAACCACACCTCATTCCACCTGTTTTTAATCATTGGATCTAATCAGTAGATCTTGACTTTCAGTAGTGTGGGGCTTTTGCGTGGTTGGAAAGAAAACCTGCACCCACACGGCCCTCCGTGGATCTAGTTTGACACCTGTGCACTACACATTTAACATTCAATGGACACTTGAGTTGTCAATCCACCTACCAATGTGTGTTTTTAGACTGTGGGAGGAAACTGGAGCACCCAGTGGAAACCCACGCAGACACAGAAAGAACACACCACACTCCTCACAGACAGTCCCCGGAGGAATCCCACGCAGACACAGAAAGAACACACCACACTCCTCACAGACAGTCCCCGGAGGAATCCCACGCAGACACAGAAAAACACACCACACTCCTCACAGACAGTCACCCGGAGGAAACCCACGCAGACACAGGGAGAACACACCACACTCTTCACAGACAGTCACCCAGAGCAGGAATCGAACCCACAATCTCCAGGCCCCTGGAGCTGTGTGACTGCAACACTACCTGCTGCGCCGTGCCGCCCCATGGATGTATCATTATTTTTAATTAAATGCACACACACACACTAGGGGCTGTAAGCACACACACACACACAACTAGAGCAGGGGGCTATGACCACGTTGGTACTCTGGGGCAGTTTAGGGATTATGTGCCTTGGTCAAGGGCACTTCATTCATGGTTGAATTTTCTCTTGCTGGTCCCAGGAATGGAACCGGTGCCCCTCTGATTTCAAGCACACTTTTCTAACCTTAACATATTTCTAACATTTTTTTTTATTTTATTATTTTTTTTTTTTTTTTGCCACCATAGTGGATTTAGATGAATGGATATCCGAATGCAGGTCATAAGAACATCCCAAATACTGAAATTCTAAGAAATACTCAAAACAAATTATTACTTTTCATTCAAAAGCTATGCTACATTACATGTGTAATAAAAATGTCTGTATTTTATTTGCAATTTCTTTATTTTATTTTATATACTTCTTTGTATTTTTTTTCCTGTGACAGATAGATGGAAGTGGCATCACAAAGCAGAGAGGCAACTTCACTAATGACCCATATCCCATTTACACCGTGATTGATAAACAGTGTAAATATGACAGACTACATAAAGGTAATATTTTATAAATGTGTGTGTCACTTTGGTTGTGTGTAAATGCACTGAAACACACAATAGTTTGTGTTTGTAGATACGTGGTTTGAGATCACCCCGGACGAATCCGGTTACTCTCTCACTGGAGCATTTGTGAACTCACAGTGTTTGGGGAGTAAGTTTAAGGATGGGCAGAAGATTGAGGACCAGCCTCAGCCTGAGATGGACATGCTCTACTTACAAGGTAATGATAATCTCATCAGTAACAATATTATTGTTCCAACTTGTAGATGTAAAATCAGAGACAGTGGCTCATCTGTCGCTGCACAGTGTGTGTCGGTCGTCCTCTAGTCCTTCATCAGTGACACAGGACGCTGTCGGCTGGATGTTTTTGGTTGGTGGACTATTCTCAGTCCAGTTTAAAAACTCCAGCAACACTGCTGTGTCTGATCCACTCGCACCAGCACAACCCACACTGACACACCACCCAAATCATACTTGTTCTGTGGGGGTCTTGATAATCAAAGAACAGGGAAAAGAGTGGGTAACTATGTATGCAGAGCAACAGATGGACTACAGTCTGTAATTGTAGAACTACAAACTACGCCTGTATTGTAAGTAGATCTGATCATACCGAAAACAAATTTAGAAACAAGGAGGCAATTTTAATATTTTGGCAAGTCTGGGTAAATACATTCAGAAACACAGGCTATTTAAAAAAAAGGGAGGCAAAAAAGGAGGGGGACCATCAGCTTGCTATAAACACACAGTTTAAAAGCCAGCATCTGTGATGTTGTGGGAGGCATTAGTGCACAGGGCATGGGGGCTGTCACATCTGTGAAGGTGCTGCTATTGCTGAAGAATATATACAGGGTTTGGAGTGAAATGCTGCCAGCCAGAAAATGTCTTTTTCAGGGAAGACCTTGTTTATTTCAGTGAGATGAAGCCAGTCCACATACTGCATGCATTATAACAGCACGTCTCCTTAGTAAAAGAGTTCAGGATCTAAACTCATCCAGACCTGTCCCCCACTGAAAACAACTGGGGATTTATGAAACAAAAACACTGTAATGGAGCCCCAAGCTGCAGCTGAAATCCTGTAACAAGCAAGTATCAGGGAACAGTTCACTTTCAGAACTACAGCAACTGGCCTTCTCAGTTCCCAAAAGCTTAGAGTGTTGTTAAATGAAGAGGTGATGAACACAGGATTAAACACAACCCTATTCCAACTGTTTTGGCATGTATTGTTGGCATCAAATTCAAAATTGCCAAATATATTTAAAAAAAAGCAATAAATGTACTCAATTTCAACTATGTATAATTTAAATACCTTCCTGGATAAGGGTGAGAGGCTCTGGGCAGGTGTGGAGATACTCACAAGGCCCCGGCTGGCAGCTGTGCAGCTTTCTCCAACGGGTTGCTGGGCGTGCTCTCCATGATCGGGTGAAGAGCTCAGTGACTAGGGAGGAACTTGGAGTAGAGTCGCTGTTACTTTGCATTGAGAGAAGTCAGTTGAGGTGCTTCAGGCATCTAATGAGGATGCCTCCTGGACACCTCCCACTGGAGATATACCAGACACGTCCAACTGGAAGGAGGCCCCGAGGTAGACCCAGGACACACTGGAAGGATTATATCTCCCAGCTGGCCTGGATACATCTGGGGATCCCCCAGGAGCAATTGGTGGAAGTTGTGAGGGACAGAGATGTTTGGGCTTCTTTGCTTGCCCTGTGGCCACCATGACCCTGAAATGGACAAGCGGAAAAGAAGATGAGATTAGATGAGATAAATTAAATAGAGATTAATTATTTGCAGAACATTGCATTTGTGTACATACAATATTATTCATTAAGGCATTATTACATCAGTTTGTATTAATTAATCAGTTTGTATTAATTCCTACAGGTACCAGCTCATAAGTCTGAAGTAAGCTCATAAGCAATGAGAAATAATGATGAATTTATGTAATTTCATGTACACACTGCAAAGTGTTACACCCAAATTTGTTGGAAACAGGGTTGTATTTTAATTTGCTAAAAATCACAGCAATTGTGTGTAGAAACTGGAATGTGTCTCTGAGGGCTTTAATAGCACTTGCATTTAGTGAGGCCCAGCTCCATAGTTCCAGAGAATATGGTTCCACTGCTACACAGCCCAGTGCTGGAGGACTTTATAAACCTCAAACTTACTCTCATGTGCAGTTGCTCTGGTGCGTTCTGTTCCTGCTCTCCACAGAGAGCAGTAATTTTAGGAGATGTCTGTATTTGGACATTAGTGCATAGTGCTTATGTAAAGGGTTTTGTGACTGTCTGCTGGGGACTGTGTGCTTATGGCACTGATAATCAAGCACAACTATGATTTATTTTTATATTTATACAGGAGTGTGTGGCAGTGCAATAGCAGATATGGAAGAAATCCTTAAGTTACTACTACACCTGATTGAAGGTATGAACCACTCCTTTGGTCTAACAGTGGATAAGAAACAATGCGTATTGAACACTGGATATAAATAGATATTAAGTAACATTGTGCTGTACTGGACTGGAATAGAAGTTTGTAATTTTTCAGTCACAGTTATTATACAATATGAGAAAATTAAACTAAACTTTTTTAATTGGTTAAGGAGACATAGCTTAATTTTAATTAAATAATGTATTTAATTTACCTCAACATGTTTTGTCCTTAAACATGTAAAATGGCAGCTGCAGAAAAAAGTACAGCCGAACTTACACTGGAGGAGAAGAATGGCCATGAGGTTCTCTTAAACCTTGTGCAACTGAACATTAGTGTCTTGCAAAAACAGGATCATGACAATTATCTCAACAAGCTCAAAGAACTACTAAAAGGTTGTATTCACATCTATATGAATACATGACTTTCAACTATTTTATTGCAGTTCTAAACTATTCTTACATCTTTTTCCCTCTTTCTTACACACACAAAAAAAACACATATTATATAATATGATGTTATATGGCTGATATATATATATATATATATATATATATATATATTGTTGTTGTTATATATATATATATATATATATATATATATATATATTGTCTTTAGATAAATACGAAGGCAGAGAAATGATGATAATATCAGAAGGGAAGTTCTCTGAGGATGATCTGAAGACGTACACATTGGAAGTGTGCAAGTCTTTCTTTGACTGGTTCCCCAGCATTAAGGAAAGTAAGTAGAACCCTCAATTGATAGGTTTTCACAATAATTTTATCCAGAGTCTTATTCACCTTATTAATCAGCCATTAAACTGAAATCTAGTGGCCTGTTTGTATTAAACCTGGCTGCCATGTTTCGGGACAAACAAACCTAATCACTTTATTACTACTACCACTCGTCAGTGCATTTACCTCTAAGCGTTTGCTGTCCAACAAACATGCTAAACCCCTTAGCACCTGATTATGTCTCCATGTATACCTCCCCTGCGACCAACTAACCTTATAAGTTGATAGAATATGCTTCAGCGTGCCAACCTCTGTACATAATCTACAACTAGGGTCTTCAGCTACGACTTGTCTCAATTGCCCACAGCTCTTGCCAAGTGATCTTCTGCTTCTCTAAATTCTCCCAACAAAGCCACTTGCCTTGTTTTGCCTGCGACGCTGCTGTTGCGCAACGTGCCTCCTTTTCCTGATTGCAAATAAATCTAGTAATCATTTGCCTTCTCTCTGGTGATCTGGCCTTATTAAAAGCTTTCCATATATCACCTGACCCAAGGTCCACTCTTCTGCATTGCACTTGGCCAATCACATCCCTTAGCTCTAATGAGCTCCTGGTTACCTCCACTGCCAATCATGGGTTCCACTTCCTTCCTGCTTTTGCAATTTGCGCTGCTGCTTTAACCATTGCATCCTTCAGTCCTGACAAAATCATTTCACAACCCACCTTTGTGCATTTAAATTCCTAAATTAAACTTGAGCGGTAACTCCAGTACCCCTCTCCCATAACATGCCACACTGCTCAAACACTGTGGTATCCCTAGCCACTTACTTATAGCCTTGTTCATAATCCATTCCATCCTCTCTACTTCTGTGATTGAAACCTCATAAACTGTCAATGGCCATCTAATACAAGGCAGTAAGCCACACTGCAGACAACACAATTTCAACTTCCCTGTAAAACATGATCTATCTATGCTATTAATAGCCTTCACCAAATCAGCCTTTATTCCCACAGCTTGTTTGGTATAATTTATGGTTGAACTGTACCATCTACCTAAACCCTTCTTTCCAGTACTGTAGGAATAATTTCTCCTTCCATCACAAAATTTTCCTGTAGAAGTTTCCCTTTGACAATCAACAGACTTCTAGACTTGCTTGGATTAACGTTCATCCTAGCCAACTTTAGATTATATTTTAACTTCCCCAGAAACCGCAGTATGCAATGCATAGTACTCGTCAGGGTTGTCATGCCATCCATGTAAGCCCTGATTGGGGAAGTGGACTACTATCATGCAAACTCTCCCCGCCTACAACCCACTAGGAGGCCCTGATTACTACTTCCATCACCATTGTAAAAGCTAATGGTGAAATGGTACATCGAGCCATTTTACTTATTTCGAACTGCTGCCATGATGTAACAAACTCCAGTATACTAAAGCAAAACTGAATATCCTCAAAATATCCATTAATAAGCATAATACATAAAGAATAAACAGGTATTGCATTTTTTGGTAGTAAAAATGAATTACTGCTCCTTTAAATTGTTTATCCTGAAAATAATATATTATTCTCGTATAGAATGTGATTTTTTTTCTATGTGATCATTAACAAAGCCTAATAATCACTCTTAACAGAATATAAATATATTTGTGTGTGTCATGACTTAGCAGAGAGACGGAGGCAGACGCATACACAATAACACAGTAGAATTTATTGACACAGAAGGAAACCAGAGATAACTAGACAGGATACTTAGACAAAGGAAGACCTAGACAGAGAGACTTGAACAGAGACCTGGACTGGGAGACAGATACAGAGAGACCTAGACAGGGAGACAGATAGCGATAATTTAACAGAGGATCTTAGACAAAGACAGATACACAGAGACTTAAACAGAGAGACAGATACAGACAGACCTGGATAGGGATATCTAGATATAGACAGAAGATACTTAGGCAGGGTCACTGAGACAGAGATACTTAAACTAGAGAGAGAGAATTATTAACTGATGAGAGAAGTGGAATAACTAACAGACTAGCTCTAGCAAAAACAATACAAATGGTAGAAACAAAATAGACAGATAGAGACAGGTAGAACAAAGGTACAAACAGACCAGAGGGAAGGGAGAGAAACAGACCAACCATACAGGCAAAGTAAGGGCGAGGGAAAGGAAAATGTTCAAACATGAAGCAGTCACACAAAGGAACTTAAATACACAACACAGACAAGGAACACCTGGGACAGATAACAAGGGGCAGGACCACAAAGCAGGCACAACGAGAGGGTGGAGCTAAGGCCGGACTAGGGCGGAGACAAGAACAGCACAATAACAAACTAGGAAACAAGGGAGACAGACAAAACAGGAACATACCAGACAGGGTAAAAGCGTAACTGGAAGCTAGACCTAGATTTCTGAATTATATAAATGTATCTATTATTTATCTACTATTATTTATTTACTATATTATTTATTTACTGTAACAATTCTTTATAAAAATCTCATTTTTTTTTTTTTAATCTAGAGTTGACTAGAATTTATTGGAAATTAAAAAATATATATGTTTGTTGAATTGCATTTTGTTAGAAATTTGGATTGCCATTGTCAGATCCATAGAGAAAGCTCTGCACTGGATCTGGGGAAAGACTTACAACTATCTCTACAATATGAAAGGTGAGTAATCAAAATGTATTATATAAATGTAATGTTTAAAATAGCTTTGATTATATATGTCTGTGAGGATTTGATGCCTCTCAGCCTCCTGAACATTAGTGAGGTCAGGTACTGATTTTACAAAATTAGTTTATAAAGCCAATCTAGCTCCAAAGGTCCTTAATTACACTCCCTCATTTCAGACATCACATATTCATTACACCATTGCTGGGGGTCTTTTTAGCACTCTAGCAGATGAGTAGCATCAGCTTTGGGTAAAATTTGGCTCATCTGCAGCTGCTTCACAACATCTCATTTAATTTTTGCTTTTCTGAAGAGATAATACAAGCTGTGTGTGTGTACGACAGAACATCGGCATCCACAACTGTGTACCTCAGTTTAGCTGAAATCTCTCATTCTGAAAAGATTTTAAAATATTTTTAATGTGTTGCTGGACTGTGTCCTCAGTGGAAGACGTTGACCCTAGTGTCCTCAGCTCAGACACAAGAGAATATGAAGATGCTGGACTGTTAGTCAATTCACCCTATTTCTCAGTGCTGAGAAAAGAACGAGACATTGACCTCATCATTTCTCTTGACTTCAGTGCAGGGGATCCCTTTCTGGTACCACACACACACACAATGATACCAGCATTTTATGACGTCTTAAATCATATGAACAGTTTGTTTTAGATTATTTTGTTTGTTATTACTTAAAAAACAATTTTAAGATGCACATCAGATAGAAATATAAAAGTGAAATTCACAAGTAAAGGTGAATTTTCTTATGATAAAGTGTTACCCCATATACATAGAGTAGAAACATGGGGAAAGTCATACACTGTGTACTGAATAGCTTTGGTATAACTGGTACCATGAGAAGATGCCACCTGTGCAGCACATCCAGTCATGAATTTACTCACTAATAAAAATTCCAAAGACAACTGTCAGTGGTGTTACAACAAAGCACAAGTGATTGGGAACCACAGCAACTCAGTCACCAAGTGGTATGGCCATGTACAATGACAGTGGATCAGTGGATTATCTCTACAGACCTCCAAACTTCATGTGGCCTTCAGATCCTCTCAAGAACAGTGCATAGAGAGCTTCATGGAATGGGTTTGCACGGCAGAACAGCTGCATCCAAGCCTTAAATTAAGCGCAATGCAATGCATTGGATGCAGTGGTGTGAAGTGCACCGCCACTGGGCTCTAGGGCAGCGTTCTCTGGAGTGATCAGACGAGTCTGGCTTTGGCAGTTGCCAGGAGAATGGGACTTGTCTGACTGCATTGTGCCCAGTTAAAATTTTGGTGGAGGGGGAATTATGGTGTTGGGTTGTTTTGCCAGAATTGGGCTTGGCCCATTAGTTCCAGTAAAAGGAATTATTAATGCTTCAGCACACCAAGAGATTCTGGACAATCTCATGCTCCCAACTTTGTGGGAAGTTTGGAGATGTCTCCTACCCTTTCCAACATGACTGCACACCAGTGCACAAAGCACGTCCATAAAGACGTGGATGAGCCAGTATGGTTTGGAAGATTTGAAGCAGGTTAATAGCTGCAAGCTGCTTCACATGTTTTCAAAGCAGGCAGGCAAATACTTTTGGCAATATACTATAACTACTGCATTCTCATATACATTTACATGGGATTTAATTGTAAATGAAAAAAAATAAATAAATAAATCTCTCTTTTACAGACTGTGGTTCAAACCTCAGAAACATGCAAAGAACTTCACATTCCTTTCCCTAAAGTTGTTATACCCAGTGAAGACAAAAAAGAACCACAGGATTTCTATTTGTTTAGAGGATATGGCAAAGCTCCAACTGTGATTCACATTCCTCTCTTCAACTGTGTTAACTGCAAAGGTAACTCACCACAGTCGAATATGAATATTTCTGAATGTAACTGACTTCACCGTGATGTTGTTATACTGTGAATATCAGGAAGGTCCACAGTGCTCTAATCAGTGTCTGTTTCCTCAGGGGAAGTGAAGGAGTATGAGGAAAAATACTCAACGTTGGTGCTGAGTTACACTTCTGAAATGATCACTGATCTTCTGGAGAAAGCTGCTTTAAACATCAGAAACAACAAAGAGAGACTGCTCACGGAGATCAAAAATGTCATTGAGGAAAAGAAAAAGAACAAGCTTGGATTAAAATAATGTTCTCCAAATGCAAGAAAAAAAACACAAACTTTGTTCCCAGGTTAAACTAATATACAGTAATTCATTTTTAGCCTCCATTATATTCTAAGAATTAACTAAAGTTAATCACTATGGAACAATTAATTACTTTGTGACAGATATGGGTAGATTAATTGTTTTGGGTGTTTTTGTGTTGCTCATCCTGGTGTTGGTCATTGTAATAGTACACAACATCATCAAATGGCTTTTGAGGCGGTTACTACCTAAAGGTTGCTGTGACCATTCGGCCAATCACTGAGCTCTACTTTAAAGGTGCATCTGATCAAATTCTGATCTGATGTGGACAGCTGTTCCTTAAGATGTAGTCCTTTATTACTTATCATTTATCATATTTACTCCATTAATCATATAATATCATACATTCCTCATACTTCCTCCACTGATTTCAATTTTCAATTCAAATTCAGGTTTCAATTTTTGTCCTTTTATATGTATTCATAATTAATCACATTTTTTTAATCAACACTCATGGTTATTTTATTTTGCAAGTGCCTCCTCAGTTTATAGAACTCAGGGTGTGTAAGCTTAGCCTAGAATATTTAGTTTAGTAGCATTATTACGTATATATATTAAATCATCAATTCAGATTTGTTCTTTATGATTATATTTTTTTTACATGATCACAGGGGGTTGTTGGAAAGTGATTAATTTCAGATGAATTCTATATTTAATTCTGATCATCTTATACTGTGTGTAGGTCATGAACTGAACTATGTCAGAGTTGTTTGTCAAATAAAATCAAATTGTAAAATATTTGTATAGCTCTTTTTACAACTGATGTTGTCACAAAGCAGTTTCACAGAATTCCAGTAAAGACAAAGTTTCAATATGAAATGTAAAAAGACCCCAGGCAAGCAAGCCAGGGGCGACAGTGGCAAGGAATACCTCCCTCAGAGCTGAGAAAGAAAGCTTGGGAGGAACCAAGGCTCACATGGAGAGGATCTATCCTCCTCTGTTCAATCTACCTACAAATTACTGACAAAGATAAAATAACCTTATACATCACATAGGTTTGCTGTTATGATAGTGTGTACTGATATAATCACAGTAGTGATAGCAGATGATGAAAGCAATGATGATGGTGGTAGTAATAATAATGATGATAATAACTATAATCATAGCAGTAGTATTAATTGCATTAATAGTTAGGACTCCAATGTTGGATGGGCAGCTACAGAAGTAAGTTAGTGAGTGGGTGAGTGAGTGAGTGAGTGAGTGAATGGGTGATGTGCTGTGAGAGACTGATGCAGTTTCCAGGATGCGTTCCTTCCTTATAATGACACCAGGCAGCCAGAACTCTTGCTTCAGTTTGCAGAGCCATAGTTTATTGAAAATTGGAAATTCATACATTCATGTATGCATTTACCCAGTTCAGTGGGTTGATGGGACCAGAGTAGACCCAGAATCACTGGTGCAAAGCAGGGACACACCCTGGACAACCAGTCCATCACAGGGCACCACACACTCACCCATTTACTCTCAGCTATGGACACATTTGAGTCGACAATCCACCTACCAACATTTGTGTTCGGACTGTCAGGGCACACGAAGGAAACCCAGAAAAACACAGGAAGAACACACCAAACTCCTCAGAGTGTGAAATTGTGGTAAACAGAGCCCACGGTGGGGGACATGTGGCATCTTTGTGTTCATTAAGTAGCCTGTAGAAAGCTGTGACCTGGTATACTGTGCTCCATCACAATCCCTGAACACACACTGGGTTCAAGGCTGAACCATGCATGTCCATCCACTCACATCCACCCCAGCAGTTCTTAGAAACATTAACCCTATGGTTAATGTGAAGCTGGTTTGTGACATCATCAGTTGTAAAAAGCGCTATACAAACAAATTTGGTTTGATTTTATTTGATTTGATTTGTGAATTTCTGGCGAGACGCTGCGCAGCACCCAAAGACACACACAGGTGTCAGTATTTTCTCTTTAAACTCTATGATCCCCAGTGTATTATCTGAGTTTAATGTAGTTTCAGTGGATAATGTCCTTTACCTCAGAACGAGCAGAAAACAGCACGAGGAGCAGCTGGTGACTCTGGATTTTGCTGTAAATTTACTAATCTACGTAAAAGGCAACATTCACGATTATAATAAAAAAAACTTTTTATAAATTTCCTCATCTTTCACTGCTCTCCAGTCGGTTTGTGCTAAAAAAACAAGCCTAATGTGTTACAAAATTCTTCCATGTCTTTAGCCTCTGTAAAGGCAACTTCTATGGTTGTGGGGAACTGCAGTTATCTCTGGGTTATTTATGTTCAGAAGCTCTGCACATTTTCCGATGGAAGTGTGTTTGAGGAGAAAAACACGACTACTGCTTGTATGTAGCTAATGGTCTCTTTGCTTTTTCTCTGCCGTGAGCAAAGAGAGAGAAAGCTTGTGTGACCAAGAAACTGTGTTTTTATTGGTTTATATTTTTCATCATTTTTTATTAAAATTATGAATATCGTCTTTAAATAGTGAAGCAATTACATTCTGGTGTCTGAGGCTCCTGCAGCATTTAAGATGGAACTGTAAATTTGAACAGAAATCTGATATCACTGCAGACTGGTGCAGAGCTGTGTTCTTATTTGTGTTCTGATGACATATCAGGATCTTGAATGGTCATCCCGTTTCATAGGGGGATATTTTAACTACTACACCCTACTACACCCCTACACCCTACTACACTCTTTGCTTTAATGTAGTGACATATAGAAAATCCTTTGTCGACATTTCTGTCTGTATGTGTGTGTGTGTGTGTGTGTGTGTGTGTGTGTGTGTTTTGAAGGTCAGATCAGTGATGGGTGGTATGTGGCCGGTCATGGTGGCCTGATTTGGACAAACATACAAAGGCGTTTTTTGATCTACATGGGCCTGTGTTTACAGAAGGGTTAGACACCTCCTTGTTTCTCCATCAGCAGTGTCCATGTCTGTCTGTACTGAGACAGCTGGGTATGAACTGGGGAAGCTGGGAGAAGCCATGCAGCATTAATCGTACATTGTCCCCTGTCCCCTAATTTTTTTATTTTCTTGTGTGTTTGTCAGTGTGACATTAAGAAGCAAGACAGACCATCGAGCCGACAGAGAGACACGCAAATCAGATATTTACAGTGTAAAAGTTCAAGTTTTTTTTTCTGCAGGTGCAATAAACAGACTTTATACAATACTAATAATATAGATTATTTATGTGTGTGTGTGTGTGTGCTAGTATGTGTATTTGATCTACAGTACTATGCAAATGTCAAAGACATCTGTGCGCTAATGCTGTAGATTTGGTGTGTTTATTAAAGTCCTGTAATTTTCATGATGTCTGAGTTGGTTGCCATTTCACATCAGATTACATTTCGTGGTCCATTTTTGGCAAGTATTTAACACTGCACACTGGGAACACCCCACAAGACCTGCATTCACGTGCAATATATTTATTCTAGAAATATTTCCAAATTAATATTTTCTTTATGACTGTTTTTACTGAAAACAGTAAAAAGTTATGAATGGCCAATCATTTTGCACAGGGCTGTATTAATACTCCAGTTCTTCCAACACAAAGACTGCGACAAAGGAGTGTTTTAGTGTAAAGCTCTGTCTGATTGCAGTTCCTCTTGGGAGTCTGGTTGTGTAGAGTAACTATGGCTCCAGTTAGGGTTTAATCAGTGGCACATATTTGTGAACCTTCATTTCTAATTGTTTTGGTTATCAGCGCACCATGTGGGACTTGTACAGTTGATATGACTTTAAAGAAGCACATTTCCATATACTAATGAGATTACACGTTACAAGCCATGGCTTTGATTTTCTGTTGGAGAGTCTAAAAACAGGCAGCACATTAATTAGCCTACCTGCTCCATCCTCTGTCCTCTTTGAAACCGTGATGAAATGATACTGCGGCTTATTAGGAAATCAGCTCCTGCCAACAGTTTTCTTTAATGGGAGACGGGAAGGACAAATTCGTGGCACCCACACACTGCTTTACTCTGGCCTGTCGTAGCTGGAATCCAGCTGATAGTTCATTAAACTGGATAAAGTATTATATAAAATGCTTAGTAAATTTGAGATTATGAAACAATCCTATAATCTAGCGATGCCATTTACAGCCTCCTGGGTCTAAGCCCTAGATGAAGTAACTGCACTGTTTACTCAGATGTGAATCAAAAGTGGTGACTGCAGATGTAATGGTGTCTTTGCACTAGACCAATAATCCACAACCTTTTTTCTACCATGGCACCCATGCAGAATACTATGTAAGAATTGTTTTTTTGTCTCCTGGGCTCCCCCTATCTGTTGCTGAGTGTAATTACTTTTTACAGAACTGCCATGAAATATCTCACACACACCTGTCTCTCTCGCTCTCTCTCACACACACAATGATTTTAAATGGTTTATCAGAGTGGGAACAGCCCTTTAGAAAGGGTACTCTTCATTCATGAGTCATTAAGGGAAAGATCTATAAACCACAATTCAAATTGCTTTAAGCAACAATAGTAGAATTGTAGTAAGTGTAACAGAATCTCTTTAAGCAGACTGGGGCCAATCTGTATCACAGTCGCTTTTAACACATTCATTCTGATCATAAACAGCACAACTGGGGACACAGAGGATATACTCACTCTTGGCACTTCTCACACTGGGGACAGCCAGTAGAAAGCTAGGGATGTTATGATATATCATGGTCCATAACATCCAAAGGCTTGTCCTGTGAGCTGGTCTCACCCCCAGTTCTGCAGGAAGTCCACTCTGTCTCAGTGCTCTCCTGGATGAAGTTCTGAGATGTTCTGCTTGTTCCTAGAATGCAAAACATGTTCATCTCAACATCTGTCAAGGTCTAATCCACACCAATCCAAATTTCAACAGCACTACATTCATGAGTCACTAATGAAGAGATCTTTAATATTTTTTCTTATTCTAAAAAGAGCAATAACTACAATACGATTGTTTTATTTACATTTAGGTTAATGTTAGCACCTCCACAAACACAACTAAGAATATATGACCATGAATTAACCTTTCATCATTTCACCAACACAAAATTAAAACTGCTAAGGAACTATAAACACAAAACAGCAGGCTCTAGTGATAAGAGTCTTTGAGAACTACTAGCACTAGTGATGGTGGTTATTTACTGTGTTGCAGTGGTAGTCTATACCTCACTCTCTGCGATTCCAAGAGTGACTTAGCCCTTCTTGTGCCCGAAATGAAGAAACAGTCTGTTTGTCCCTCACAAACTGGCTCATGGGAAATTTGTGTGTACTTGAATTCAAAACCAGAACAAACTGAAACCAATGGAAAATAATAATGGAAATATAAAGAATCCTTCACAGAACATGAAGAGTGAAATCAAACTTCAAACAAGGTGCTGTCACTGTACACACATACACAAACACAAAGCAGTATAGGGACAATCTGGACCACAGTCGCTATATGCACATACATTCTGTTCATCAACAACACAACTGGGCACAAGGAGGAGAGACACAGTCGACATTTCTCACATAGGGGACAGCCCCCTAGTTATCATATATCCTGGTAAGGTATGTCCATACCAAGTTTTGTCCAGCATCCAAAGGTTTGCCCTGTGAGTTGGTCTCACCTCCAGTCCTGCCAGTCTGTCCCAGCGCTCTCCTGAAGGCAGACTGCATGTAGTTTCTACAAAGACAAATTCCACACCTCTTCCTGTGTAGTGAGAAAAACCTTCTGAGGAGTCAGTGCAGAAGATGATTTTGGTTTAACCTTGAAACAAAAAGATAATGAACGCTGATGAATGAATGAATGATATCCCAGTTATAAGTGTAAGGCCACCTACCTCCAGTATTTCCCTCTCGAGTGAAAATCCAAATAAAACACTGTCCCCACATTATTGTTCTTGAAGTGATTTTGTGGTAAGAGATGGCCTCTTTACTCCAGGACAAAATCACCCTTGCAAATGTCGACAGTTGCAAATACACCTCATCCTAGGGAATAGATATAACCCTTTGCATGGATTCCCAATGAGGGAAGGAGGGTGGATGGATGGATGGATGGCGATACAGCTGGATACATTATTTATCCTGAGGGAAATTGAGGGGTCCAGTATATTTAAAACAACGTAGTAAGAACAAAAACAACGTTCAACAATAAAAACACATTTAAAAGAGCTGATAAATCTATCCTAAAGACACTACATGTCCATCTATGTTTTGATGTTTTGTATTATTGTATCAATTAGTTGTCAAAGAAATTCACATCTAAATGCAGGTGTAAATGCACCCAAGATGCATTTAAGTCCTACTCACAGTGCTTCAGGAGAGTCTGAGACACACTGTAGACAGATGTTAAGGAAGTGTAATCGCACCTGTCTTACCAAGCCATATTTAAAATTAAAATCCTGCTACAGAAAGGTATGCCACAGTGCACATGATCCATGACTGCTAAGAACAGTGTTGGCCATTAGATCATTAGTGTAATCGTGCAGGTGTGTAGGAGTAAGGGATGTAGGTAAATGCAGGAGGCTTTATTACAATAACTTAAAGGGAACTAAACAGAGGGACACTAAACACAAGGGCTAAACTATAAACAGGGCTAAACACTGAACAAGGACTATACAGAACTAAGGGGCTAAATGCTAAACACAGCTAAACACTAAACAAGGAATCTAAACATAAAACACGAGTTAAACAAGAAGGCTAAACACAGAGCAAGATGAAACGCAGAGCAGGGCTAAGGACCATGAACATCAACCAAACATACATACAATGACCCACAAACAAGAAACACTGACAAGGACTATATAAAGACAACACCAACAAGAAACACCTGGTTACTAATTATGACACGACACTAGAAACACAAGGGAAGGGTATCACATGACCAGGGAACAAGCAGGAAGCAGACACAAGACAGGTGGGAAACAGTCACATGACAAGGGGAGCACAGAACAGAAACAGAAACAATACAAAACAGAACACAAAACAGCACGTTACAATTAGAGACCATTGAGACCAGGACAAGACTGAGACCAGGAAACACTGAAACAGAATCAAGAACAGGGCAAATCGAGTCAGAGTCAAAACTGAGATTGGGACATAATGAGTTTGAGTCACGACTGAGACTGGGACACTTAGGTATGGTCTCCCAGACTGGGATTAAGCCTAGTTTTTGACTACATATCATTTTGAATTGTGATTTTTCCATTGAAAGGGGGATATAGTACAGGACTAAACTTAACCCCTGCCTGGAAAACCACACTGTGGAGTCTGAGTCAAGTCTGAGTCCAGAACATTTTGGTTGAGTCAGAGTCAAGACCGGGAAACACTGAGTCTGTGTCAAGTCTGAGACGTTGATATATTGAATTTGGAACTAGATTAACACTAAAGACCAGGAGCAGAACATATTATGTCTGAATCAAGACAGAGACCGGGAAACAGCAAGACTGAAACCTGTGTCACAACATGCCACAATCTGTAACAGTGTTGCAAAGTCTTGGAGACAACAGTTTGTGGAGCCTGTGTCCTTTGCAGCCAATATACAGCCCCCTGCCCCACAATGTATCATCTCAAAACCTTGTCTCTAACGAGAACAGCAAGCTTTGGAAACCACAACAATGGCAGCAGTAACGTTAAGCGGTGTTTACTCATGGTGTATTGGCATGTTGTTGTTGTTTGAGACTGAACATAGCTCCGTCATCAGTTCAGACAGATCAGTAGAGTTTGTTCCTTCCTTGTTACAGTGTCCAGCTCTCGCTGGATTCTTTCGTCGGCCACCGATCCGAGGAGCGTTTGAACCTCTTCAAAAGACCACTGCGTAATTTTATGAGCTGAATCAGATAAAGAAAAATGTGATTTCTGCTGTAGCCATCTAATGGCCAATCAGTGTGCCATAATGTTTACACATTATTTTTATATGCATGGAGCTGGGGCAATCAGGAAGTAAAGGAGTGTACCAAGTACCAGATTTGTCTAGTGGAAAAGCAAGAAAGACATGTATGTAACATGTAGTTGAAATGTGCCATTAGAGAAATGTATAGCAGCAATATGATTTTGAGCAAGTGACAAGAGTAAGAGATGTGCTGAGACAAGTGACAAGAGTAAGAGATGTGCTGAGAGTGTGTGTGTGTGTGTGTGTTTTTTCACAGGGACAGCACTGATAACTTTGCTAAATTTCCTTTGGGATCAATAAAGTATTTATCGAGCTCTCTTTGCAGAATAGTATTGTAGCAAATAATAACTCTTAAATAAAGTAAAGTAATACTAAGCATGCCTTGCGCCCAATGATTCCAGGTAGGCTCTGGACCCACCGTGACCCTGAACTGGATAAGCAGTTACAGATAATGAATGAATGAATGAATGAATGAACACTAAGCATGGTTAAGAAAAGGAAAAACTGTATTACCTTAAATTGTATTTGACGTTTTCCTATTTTATTAAAAATATGTTGTATTTTTTTTTGTTGTATAATATGTTGTAGTACAAAGTAATGCAAATCCACAAATCAATATTGTATTACTTTATTGAGATGTATACTCTGAGTAGAAAATGGCCACTGAGCTGCTTCACGTTTCAAATCAAATCAAATCAAATTTATTTGTATAGTGTTGTCACACATTTCTGTTTAGTCGTGGCTTACATTCCTAGAATTCAAGATACATTTCAAACTTCAGTCCAAAAGCATAATGTTCTGTAATATTATGTACTAGGGGACATAAGGAACAGTCAACAAATGCTATGCATTACTGAACAACTGCTTTGTTCCTTATCTACCACATAATCCATGTGTAAGTTTTGTGATTATGCAAAGAGCCAGCATGGGTCCACATATGGTTTACTGTCTTTAATTGGATTAAATTTTATACAGAAAACTTATATTGTAAAAAGAGTATTGTCTTTTTTGCCCTCCACCAACCCCCCTCACCAAAGGACTATTAAACTTTAATATTTATTTCATTGTTCACAATATCACATTGTGTCCAGCGAGGAGGGGGTAATACATTTCACAGGTAAGAGTACAACACACGAAAGATAGATAAAACGTAGATAAACCTCATCAACATGATCAAACAAATCAGAGACTGACAAAAGGAAAAGAAGAAATAAAAATAACAATAAAAGCAT